>NC_048303.1:18659909-18849366 GCF_013100865.1 Trachemys scripta elegans | reverse complement strand
GCTTTTCGGCAGTCAAACCCCCGTCCGGGGGGAATTGCCAAAAAGCCGAACATGTCCGGGAAAATGGCGGCTCTGCTCCTCCCCTGACTCTTCGGCTCTGTTTAAGAGCCGAGCGCTACGGGCTTTGGGCAGCCCCCATACCTCTGGACCCTGCGCCGCCGGAGCCCGGGAGGGAAAGTGCCCGGCCGGGGGCGCAGGGTCCGGAGAAGCTCAAGCGCTACCGGCTTCACGGTTTGCCGGGCAGCCTCCAGACCCTGCGCCCCCACTGGGCGCTTCTCCTCTCGGGTTCCAGCTGCACTGGAGAAGCGCCGGCCGGGGGCGCAGGGTCTGGGGGCTGCCCGGCAAACCGTGAAGCCGGTAGCGCTCGGGCAGCCTTTTCCGCGTGGCTGGGAGTGGGAGGGAGGAGGGGGCGGAGTTAGGGCGGAGCTGGGGCGGGGAAGGGGGTGGGAAATGGGCGGGGCCAGGGCCCGTGGAGGGTCCTCTTTTTTTATTTGTGAAATATGTAACCCTAAGTAAAACATTTATTTTAGCTCACAACTGTAAGTTTCATATAGACACTCCTTCACTCAAGAGTCCTGCACTCAACTTCAGCGATTACTTAAGGTATGCGGGTGGGGGGGGAGGGGGAAGGGTTGTTAATTCTTATTCTCTCCTCATGGATGCCAGCCTTTCATCATGCTCTTTACCAAAGGACAACACCAAAACAGCCAGAACTAATTGTGCGAGGAGGGGGCAGGTTGATAAATAGGGTTTATGCAGAACGGAAGATAGAGGAGTAGTGTCATGATATACCTTAAGGTCATGATATACAGTAACTCATAGAATATCAGGGTTGGAAGGGACTTCAAGAGGTCATCTAGTCCAACCCCCTGTTCAAAGCAGGACCAATTCCTAACTAAATCATCCCAGCCAGGGTTTTGTCAAGCCGGGCCTTAAAAACCTCCAAGGAAGGAGACTCCACCACCTCCCTAGGTAACGCATTCCAGTGCTTCACCACCCTCCTAGTGAAATAGTGTTTCCTAATATCCAACCTGGACCTCCCCCACTGCAACTTGAGACCATTGCTCCTTGTTCTGTCATCTGCCACCACTGAGAACAGCTGAGCTCCATCCTCTTTGGAACCCCCCTTCAGGTAGTTGAAGGCTGCTATCAAATCCCCCTCATTCTTCTCTTCTGGAGACTAAACAATCCCAGTTCCCTCAGCCTCTCCTCATAAGTCATGTGCTCCAGTCCCCTAATCATTTTTGTTGCCCTCCGCTGGACTCTTTCCAATTTTTCCACATCCTTCTTGTAGTGTGGGGCCCAAAACTGGACACAGTATTCCAGATGAGGCCTCACCAATGTCGAATAAAGGGGAACGATCACGTTCCTCGATCTGCTGGCAATGCCCCTACTTATACAGCCCAAAATGCCGTTAGCCTTCTTGGCAACAAGAGCACATTGTTGACTCATATCCAGCTTCTCGTCCACTGTGACCCCAGGTCCTTTTCTGCAGAACTGCTACCTAGCCATTCGGTCCCTAGTCTGTAGCAGTGCATGGGATTCTTCCGTCCTAAGTGCAGGACTCTGCACTTGTCCTTGTTGAACCTCATCAGGTTTTTTTTGGCCCAATCCTCTAATTTGTCTAGGTCCCTCTGTATCCGATCCCTACCCTCTAGTGTATCTACCATGCCTCCTAGTTTAGTGTCATCTGCAAACTTGCTGAGAGTGCAGTCCACACCATCCTCCAGATCATTAATAAAGATATTAAACAAAACCGGCCCCAGGACTGACCCTTGGAGCACTCCGCTTGAAACCGGCTGCCAACTAGACATGGAGCCATTGATCACTACCCGTTGAGCCCAATGATCTAGCCAGCTTTCTATCCACCTTATAGTCCATTCATCCAGCCCATACTTCTTTAACTTGGTGGCAAGAATACTGTGGGAGACCGTATCAAAAGCTGTGCTAAAGTCAAGGAATAAGACCATATCAAAAGCTTTGCTAAATCAAGGAATAGTGGGGACATGTGTGGCTGTGCATGGAGGATATCTTTTGTTGTTAGGTAACTACTTTTCTTCATTGCCTTGGTTGTGTGTTAGGTATGTTGAGTGTGTAGCAAACCTTAACTATTTCTCAAGTATTACGCATCTTCCAGCTTCTGAATTATCTTTGTCTCCCTCCCACCCCCCCCTTTTTTTTTTTTTATTTTCCCCCTTTCCCCCCCACATTTTCCTGACACAGATGTGCTAAGAAATTAACACAATCAAGGTGTGATGATAAATTCCTAGGACTTCCTAGCCTTGTGGCTTGATGCTTCTGCATACATAGTCCATAAACCACATTGAATGCCATATGGCAATTTTTTTTTTTTTTATTATTACTGTCCACAGTATTTCTCCTATGGCATTTCTGCTTTCTACCAGTTATCTCCCTGCAATTGAAAAATCTACATTTTTGATTATTTTCTACCAGATACACAAGCCTGCATTTTTCTAAGTTGAATCACATTTTTTTCTTGTCTATATTTTAACCTCTCTTTGAAGATATTAAATAACCCAGTCTTAACAGTGAAGTTTACAGGACCTTTGCAGGCACAATTTAACAGATTTTGCTTGCACATGACATTCATATTAGAGTGAAAAGAAATAATTTTACAACTCCAATAATAAATCCTTTACTAAAATTAAAATGCATTTCATCCACTAATACTTTATATTGAATAAAAAAGGGGATCAAAACCATCTGCTATGATTTGTGGTTTACAAATCTTTGTTGTCTATTGCTTGTGTTGCTGTTTATCCTCGTGGCACTGACAAAATCTTTCTAACATTTGTTCCATTATGTTACCAAGGGCTATAGTTAGACTAATAGTTAGAATCACTTCTTTGCACTCAAGATACTTAATTCTAGATCTTAGACCTAGTCCCCACACTGGCTTGCATACTTGGACTGCTGGCTGGTGTGATTACCTTCTTCTTTAAACAAGACCCATAGAGGTTTGGACATACACAACTTATTATCATTATGATTCTCTACTCAATATCACAGTGATCAAAGCATTATCAAATAAACAACTCGAATTTGTGGCCAAACATCTTTATCATTTGTTACACATACCACTTGACCTCTCAGGACTCCAATGTGGATACAATATTGGACACCATTATCTCCACACACTGTTCATTTACTCTTCCCTCCTTTCTATTGTTCCCAGTTCCTTCCACCTTGAGGGCTAGATCCTTAGGTGGTGTAAGCAATCATAGCTCCAATGAAGTAGTGGAGCTATACCAATATATATCAGTTGAGGATGAAGCCCTCAGGCTGTCTGCTAGTTCTTCATCCCTGGTGCTTGCCCCTCCTCTATGTTTCTTCTGAGGTTCTTACCACAGGGCTGATATTGGCAACACAACACTGGGTTACAATCCTCTGCCTGCAAGATGGAGAAAGTAGGGACTGGAATTTTCCCAGCAATGAGGAAGCATGCCCAACCAGGAGACTTAATTATAGTTTGGCAGCATAGCAGGATGACAGCTGAGAAGCAAGGACACTTCAGCTGTATACAACAATATTGTTAACTTTTCCACTTAAAATTTGCATTTCCAACCAAACCCCAGACAACTTCAACATGAAGAATAGCTTGGAAGTTACCAATCAGGACCATTTTCTTCACCAATTGACCAATGCTCAGAATGACACAATAGAGTCAGTCAGTCTGCAGTCATGCTTCTCTGTCTGGCTAGCAGTGATATGTCAGAAATTATTCTATTTGTCTGACTGCCTGAGGTCACAGTTATCAAATTACTGTGGTTTTGAGTGGGCCTGGTGCATCCTGTATGATGTTAAGCATAGTCGTTTCTCTAAATATACACAAGTAGCAGAGAAAAGGTAGATCTAGTTCATTGATGGATAATTGCAGCTGCCAGCAAAAAAGAAACCTTACCATATCAGGTTCATGGGAAATCCTCTGAGACCAGCTTAGGTGTCAGAGTGGTTACTCTCAGCACATTATCGTGCTTCAAAATCTTTTAAAACTAAAGCAACAATAACGTTAGCTGGATAATTGATGGAACTGTAAAGAACAAAATAGTGCACTCAGCCCAATGAATTTAAAGCTAGCAGCCTGTGCCATTTCAGATAGTCAACAACAGGATGTGCAATGGCAACACTGATTTTGCAAGTGCCTTGTTTTGAACTGCAGTGTTTGTTCTGTGTGAGAAACCTCTGAGTCAGCCAACGTACACATTCACAGCTGAGATGGGCCATCAAGAGGCAGAGCCTTGGCAGTAAGACAACCAACATGTGTTACCCTTTGAAGGGACCAATCCCTGAATAAATGTCATTGTTCTTCGGTATTTGTTCTGTTCTATCTGTAATATGTCCTTAGTGTGGGCCAAATGAGATAGCAGCCGCATATGGTGAGGGGGTGGGAGGTGAGTCTTCATGCTTTACATTGGGCTTGGGTGGGAGGCGTTGAAAATCCCAAGCCACAGTTCTGCTTGTGTGATGAGGCTACGCTTTGGGTTACTAAATTGGACTAGCACACTCCAGAGCAGTTCAGCTATGGAATTAAACTGTTTTATCTGAGTGTATAATGTCTATCATCTGTACCAAATGATTATCTGCCAGATGTCAAGAGATATTTTAAAATATCCCTGTTGGATAGGAACAGAATCAGGGAAAATACCAGCCAATCTGCTCTGCAAAGAAGCAACTATAAGCATAAGTATTGGACTGCTGGAACACTTTCATCTGTATCTTTGTGTTCCTCTCAGTGCTCCAAACCTCAGTGTTTCCCATAGTTATACCCCATAATCCATAGCTTGACAGCATGCGTCAGTGTAGTTCCCTTCAGGGCTCAACACTGTTACCAACAAGGGGCCCTTTCACCAACAGATACCTTGTCCTCCTCCACCTCTCCACCACCACCATGATTTGAGCACAGTGCCAATGCAACATACAGCCCTTTGTAGGACATCATAGAATCATAGAATATCAGAGTTGGAAGGGACCTCAAGAGGTCATCTAGTCCAACCCCCTGCTCAAAGCAGGACCAATTCCCATCCTCTGTCTATTTTAACTTGCATCACCAGAAAAGGAAGAAGCCCACTTTGGAAGAGATATTTCAGGCTGATAAGGTTATTTTTCCCAGAACAGAGAAATTATGATGGTTAAATTGACACACAAGTTCATGGCAGTTAGAGTTAGTAAGTGGACTAGATTTAAAAAAAACAAATTAGCAAAATATAATGATTAAAAATGTCTATATACAGTGTTTAAGACACAAACACCTCACCATTTCCTATGTGGTCTCATTTTCCTTTACTGAGATACTGTTTTGAATTGAGTAGCAACCACTTCTCTGTTCTCACATCGGATATAAATGTACTGTATATTACCTCTTATAAAGATGTAAACCTACCCAACCATCTAGTTCACCTACCAGTCTGTCTTGTAGGAACCCAGTGCTGTTGCAAGAAATAGGAGACCCCTTTGTTCCCCTTGTGTATGCCCACAATAGCCAGAGTCTTAGGTCTTGTCAATACGTGAGGAAATTGCTGCTTTCCTTATCTACACTAGAGGATTGCACCATTGTGATTATGACAGTTAGTGGTCACTGACTGATGAATTTCAAGTGCAGAAAAGGCCTTCAATCCTACTTAGTGATTGAAATATCCATGCGAATATTATACTGGGAGAGAGTCTCAGAGCCAGCAGACCTGCTCCAGCTGTCCATTCAGGGAGAAATATTTCCAGTCACCCAGCAAATCACAGTGGAATGTGGGAGCAAAGATGTTAATGCAGTGCTATTCTCCCCAAACATCAAAACCCAATTACAACATAGTCAGAGTAGTTGAAATGTACTACGAAAACAACTCTAGTTTCTCCACAGTGGGCATGAGGCACACTCAAAGGTCAATGAAGCCCAAATAGAAAAAAAAACCAACCCCATACATCCTAGTTTGAAATCCACAGTAAACCCGTGACTCCAAAGCTAACGTTTTAAGCCACCTTCTAAAAGTCATGGAAATTTGTAGTTCAGGATGAGAAGGACCAAAGATGTACACACTGAGTGAACAGATGGATGGCCTCTGCAGCTTTGTGCATGAAGAAACAGAGAAGGAGAAAAGATTAAATGCTCTGCAAATTCATCCACTGTGTTCATCTGAGGCAGCAACTTCAAGGGTAACAGAAGCTTAGGAAAGACAAGAAATTGAAGAATGGTTCACACTTTTCTTGGTGCCATCCAGTATTTCCAAACAGAATGGCAGAAAATGTCAAAACCACAAAATTGCTTTCCTCTAACTAACACCTTGCATGGATTCTGTATGGAAAGGGACTTTACAAAGAAACAAAGCTTGGGCACATAACTTGAGACTTAAGGGAGGCTACAGTATTCAACAGAATGAAGTTTCAGAATTATGTATTTTGGGAATCAATTACATTTGACTTTGCTGTCTGTGTAGAACTAGAACATTTAAATTGTAAGGAGGGGCCACATCACTCTTTGTGTTCAGCATTATTGGCACTCAATTATTATAAATATACATAAGCCACCTTTTAAAAATATATTTATAAGCATTGTGCTCCTCATTGTAGTATCTGAGTTATTAAAAATCAGGAAGACCTGGTTAGAAAAACATAGAAAGGAAATGAACAACCTGCAGGATTTTTAAAATTTATGTATGTCCTTTCAAACATTCACTCATTCAAATGGAAGGGTTTTCCCATCCAAAAAACAGAAGCCAGTTTTAGAAAGCATGGTAATTACTCGTATGTGTCAGACAAAGGCGGAATATTTTCATGTTAATTTACTTCCCTTTTGAATGGCAGTTGTATGTGTTCTGTTGCAGATTCACATATTGTAAACTAATAAAATTAAACATACTTTTATTAAAGTTTCTTTAGAGTTTTATCATAATTCGTCTTATACAAAAGGTTTTTCTTTGCTGCAGGAATTATATTAATTGTTGGCACTCCCTTCCACTTGGGGGAATAAAGTAGTTAAGCTAATAGGTCTTTTCCCATCTCCAATTTCTATGACAATAAGATGTTTGAAAAAGTCGCTTGAAAAGCACCCTGAATCTCATTTCTGGTGTGCTCTAGAAGAGCAATAAGAACTGGGACGTGAACTACAATTCAGTAATGTTAATATCAGAGGTTACTAGCAGAGATCATAGCTTCATGCAGTAAGGTAGATATTAGTTTAGAAATGGACATTAATATGTAGAATATACAATTTATATTATCAATTTTGTCATGTAGCAGAGTTCACCCATATTTTATATGTGGTGTCATTAAAGATCACATTTAGAAGACAGCTGTCATCAGTTAAAGGTTGTAGGCAGTTAAAGGAAGTAAGCCCCAGTGATGCTATGAAGCATCATTAGCAGTCATTGATTTAGCCATTAATCCTTTACAATTTCTATTTCACAAGTGAGTGCACTTTAAATCACAATTTGAAGAGAGTGTTCAGCAGGTGAGTGAGGATATATCGATGCTATGAAGAAACACTGTAAAACCACATGTTCTTAAAAGCTCATCTGAAAACCTAGCTTGTATCCAGACAATGAAGTCAGCACTCAAAGCAAATTCCTTGCATGGAATAAAGCTATGCCATTCTAAGAGCCTCTGTTGTAGCAGAAAGGATTGGAGTAAGCCTATGAGAGATATTCAGGAAGAAAAAATTAAAACTAAATTAAAATTTAAGAGTGTGCATGTGCACATTAACTTTACATTAAAATGGAATACTGCACACTGGATGACTAATCTTTTATTTTCATATTATAATCTTTCATGTAACTTGTTTCCAAGAAAGGATTTATTTAAAAGTCACAAGTGTGAGGAAGAATTTTTACAATTCATCTGTACTAGCCCACAGCTTTAGACCATCGTATTCAAACATTTTCAAGAGTACACTGAACAAATGTGTAGAAACATGTCCCTAAATTATTGGAAAGGGAAGCAGTTATTCACCTAAAGATTACAGTTCTGTGACTGGATGGATATCTTCCTTGCCATCCAATCATCAGGCAGGCAGCAGAACAAATGGGGTTTATTATTATTTTCTCCAAATATGAGGAACCTTCCATAATTAAGAAACAGGACACAAATTAAAACGGGAAAAATAGGGAAATCTGCCTTAAAAAAGCAGAACTACAACAAAAGTGAATGGTATATAATATGGTCTGAGACGAGAGTCACAAACACAATTTGTAGATAAAAATAATCTTCCCTCTAAATCCATCAATAAAAGAATGCCATTTATAAAAAGACGAAGTGGATCCATCCTATTTTTTAAAAAGGTATTATATTTTATAGAAAGTTAGTCCAAAACAAAACTTTTTATTGAACTGACCCTGAAACATTCAACCTATAGTGCTTTTCAAAAGGCAAAGGAAAAAATACCTAGGTTAGCATTCTTGAATCTCGACTAATTAGCCAAGGAAGCCGAGAGAGCCTTGACAAAATAGTCCCTGTCTAATCTGATTCAGACAGGCAACCCTCCAGCTTTGTTGACTCCCATGGGAGAGGGATAGCTCAGTGGTTTGAGCACTGGCCTGCTAAACCCAGCGTTATGAGTTTAATCCTTGAGGGGGCCATTTAGGGATTTGAAGCAAAAATCTGTCGGGGTTTTGGTCCTGCTTTGAGTAGGGGGTTGGACTAGATGATGTACGGAGGTCCCTTCCAACCCTGATATTCTGTGATCTATGACTATGTGTACTGACTTTTCTGGAAAAGATTTACAAGACAACTAAGGGTCAGCTACAGAGGTCTTATGGAAGGAAAATCACAAAAAAACAGAACATTTACAGATAAGGGTGGGATCACAGGAAAAAAAAGGAGGTTGCCGATGGAAGATCTACTCCCATGCATGTTACAATTTCTCACGAGATGATCTTGCTGAGACAGTAGGCTCAGCATTTGGACTGGCAAACAAAGGGGCAAGCCTTTCAGAATTAAACTTCTCCATTCCCCAAAGGACCATTGTACTGATATCTTTGAGATTTCTTCAGATATTTTGGCAAACAATCACTCAGCAGAGATATCTTACAAAAAACTTGGCGGGAAAAAAGAATCAGGTCTTCCAGTCACGGATATTTTTAACATAATTATATCTTCAGCTAATTTGTAAGAATGTTCTTCCTATGCTAGCCTTTTTCCTACTATAAAGTTAAGCAAAAACTTTGGTGTCTTGTCTCCATCTCACTAGGGATTGTGTGGAAGATGTGCTACCGAAAGGATCAGTGAAATTCCACATGGCAGAGTGCTCCCAGAGTAGGTGCATTTGCATCATTTCTGGCTCTCTTAGTAGCACTCCAACATCTCTTCTTGAAATAACTTTTTGTCACTTCTTGAAATAGAACAGTGCAGCCTGTTACTGCAACTGATCTTGTTCAAGGAGTGCATGGGCTGCTGAAGGTGCTGGGAAATTTTAAGAAGGCCAAATAGCATTGAAAAAATAAATGGTCTTCCTTCTGGCTATGCAAGCTGACTGGCATTACATATGAACTGGTGGGTTGTTATATTTCAGAGTTCTTAAACATTTTAGGACTCAGTCTTAACTACAACTAAATGCATTATTCCCTGATAAAACATTGTAATCAGGTATTTTCAGTCAGTCACCTTAGTTTTTCACTGAACTATCAATAAGATTAGATGTAATTACACCTTGTAAAGCAAAGCCAAGCAAAAATTGATACAATATTTAGAAACTTACATAAATAAATAAAAATTAATAAAAGCAATTATATTAATATCTAATTATAAAAAACACACTGGAAAACTTAATATCTATATAAACCAACTGGTTACTAAACTAAACACTTCTATTACAAACCCCATACCCCATCACAAAAAACATAAGACCAACCTACTAAAGATTTTAATCAGAAGAATACATGATATTTAATGTCCATAGTCCGGCAATCTCTTGGGAATAGTTAGTCTTTTGTGAATATACATTAATCAAATGTGAAAAGAGGAACATACAGCATAATAAATGAAGGCCAACACATGTTTCTTATAGGCAGGGCTGGGCAGTGCCCCCACAGTTAAGGTTGCTTGTAACTTTGCCTAACTTTAACTATTCAAGCTGAAATTTTTCATGCCAAGTGTTTGCCTTAGGCTCAATTTTTGGGAAAATTTCAGCTAAAATGGTTCAGCCCTTTCCCAGAATGTGATTAGGGAACAATGACTTGTTTTGCGCATAATAAAAAAAATTCTTAAAACCGTTTAACTGAGATTAACACCTGCATGCTTTGGAGCAGGGGGTAATTTGGCAAGACAATAGTCTACTATTTACTACTATTGCTACTATTTACTAAACTACCTGCAGTGGTAGGGGTCTGTACTATAGATCTAAATGTCCACTTATACACTCAAAGCTAAAAAGATCCACAATGTGTAAAGCAATGCATATAAATTTACCTGACCTGGCTTAACGTTGTAGCGATTTACAAAATAAGTACATTTGCACTGGTATCTCCTACACAGTTGGCACTCCAAGATTATCACAATAGTCTAATTTGTAATTTCAAAAATTCCAAGACATCTTAATGCTTATTTAGTTCAATGGGCTGAAATTATCTGAATGAAGGATGCAGAGCGCACATACATTCCAGACGTGCTGACTGGAAAATGGTAATAATATTATATGATCAACACTGCATTAAACTAAAATGCCAGGCATGCCCAAGAACAGATAAATACACAAAGTTATTTAAGACATATTTTAGAAGGGTTCTAGGTAAAGACATCCAAATGTTTACCCTCATCCCCACAAAATAAACAGTCTGTTCTAAGCAAGTACTTCACATCACGTTAACATCTTTTATTCTCTCCACCAGGGGAAACTTCCATATGCTTTCACTGCTTTTTGTTTATATTCAAAATAAAGAAAGTTAAGTAACTGTGCTTGTAAAAGCTTCACAAAACCATCTTCCTGTCCTTCTAATCCCGCCATAAAAATTCTCCTGTGCCATGTTACCTACAAAAAACTCCATAAAAACTCTCCTCTGCCATGTTATCCACACACACAAAAAAAAGGTTCTGCAATAGGTAGACACCCGGTGTGCTTAGACTACTGCCTACCATGATGAACAGAATAGTCTCATTGTTAATTTATGCTTCCTTTGTCTGTCTGTCATTTCCATCTATTGTCACTGGTCTTCAATTTAGATGGCCAGCTCCTTGGAGCAAGGACTGTCTTTTTGTTACGTACAACACAATGGGGGGTTACTGGTCTATGATTAGAGTCCTTAAGTGGTGTTGCAGCAACATCAACAGAAGAAAAAAAATGGGCATAGTCACTAAAATTAAAACAAACAAACAATGAAAATGCAATGTATGTTCTGTTTCTACCACAGGCCACTAAGTGCAGGAATGGCTTTTTTTTCTTCTTTTAAAAACCATATTTTTACTGAGCTGCTTCTGCAAAAATACAGCAGAATGTGAAAGTGACTTTCAGTTCAAAGCAATCAGTGACAGTGTAATTCCATAGTTCCTGAACACAATGTTTAGATACATTGCTTTGATGATCAAATACAAGACAACCAGCATTCAACATCAATTAACAGTAACCCAATTTTACAGCAAGTGCTTGATTAAACAAACACCATCAAGACAATTATAAAAATGTGCTTTAAAACTACAGCTGGAACCAAGGGGACATAAGTTATACATTTCCATAATGTTGATATAGTATCAGTTTTCCTCTGTGCGAACATGAAAGGTCATTTTATAAAGGTTAGAACAGAATAAGATTGAATGTCAATGATGTCAAGTGTTACATGCAACTTCTAATAGTCTCAGTTGTTTCATACCCAAAAGGAGTTAACAACCGGGTCACCCCATCATGTCTTGTGGAGTCTAACACAACCCAGACTGTGGCAGTTCAGCACACATTAAAAACATAACAACATATTTAAAGTCAGAATGCTGTAAGTTTTATTGGCGCTCTGTAACTGTTTTTTAAATTAAGCGATAGACTGTCCATTTCTGAAAATATACAGCGCAGATAGTATTTTACAAATTTAAGTGACAATGTACCTTAAGAGTAATTCAAGGGATTTAGTCTCAACACCATGGAAGGTACACTATTATCTGAGGTCTTAATGCCATTAGACAATTAACTCATTCATGAGATTACGAGGCAATCTGACTCATTTACTAGATATTGCAGACATCACAACAATAGTTCTGCGTCCAGAGTATTAGAGACATTTAACAAATAAGGAAAATAAAACAATTTGGATAAAAGATGTGATGTGAATGGCCTAGGAAGATTTTAATTGATGTTATTAATCCCCCAAATAATATATGGCTTGTTCTCCAACCTGATCACCTGCAGCCATATCACGTTGGCTTGCCATCAGTATTTAGAAGCAAAGGAGGGTGATGTTTGATCAGTACTTGCATGGGGAAATCAAGGGGGAAAAAAATCAAAGATGCTACAGAAACTGTACTGTACTTTCAGAGGTGACATGAAATTGAGGCTGGTCAAATTCCAGTTTGGGTGATTACACTCTGCCTACCTTAAATTCCCTCTGCATTTCTGGTTGATCATGATGTTCCTAGCTTCCCATCTTAAAATTTGTGGTATACTATCTCTATGCACTATTAAAAAGATCCCATACTCCATCCCCAGATATTGCTACATTTCAATACTAAGTGACATTATCCCTGTATTTGCTTGGTTTGGATCATGAAAACTAGATCACTTACATAAGGGTTAATGATATGGGGATCATTTCTGTTTTTTATCCACAGTCCTCATTGCTGCTTCTGCTTGAACCTAACTGTAACTTAACTGCAAAGTCCCAGAAGTCCTTGTTCTATCCTTAGATTACAAACAGAGCTCTATAATGGCTCAGCATGCAAGTTATGTTTTTTAATTATCAGAGCTTGGTGTTAGGCAGCAATGGTAACAAATGTTTTTATCAGTTTCACAGCCAGCTTATCTTTAAACTTTGTACTAAATAAATCTTGGAATGTAAGGCGGGAAGGGACCCCGAGAGGTCATCTAGTCCATCCCGCTGTGCTGAGGCAGGACCATGTAAACCTAGACAATCCTTGACAGGTGTTTGTCTCACCAGTAACAGGGATTCCACAATCTCCCTTGGTAGCCTATTCAAGTACTCAACTTTCCTT
This sequence comes from Trachemys scripta elegans, assembly GCF_013100865.1. Lineage (NCBI taxonomy): Eukaryota > Metazoa > Chordata > Testudines > Emydidae > Trachemys > Trachemys scripta. Next base: position 18,836,235 of record NC_048303.1, on the reverse strand, counting down.
ATAATTAGAAAGTTTTGTTTAACAGTATTTTCAGATGCCATTTTCACTTTCATTTCTTTGTTGCCAATCTGTGTCAGTTTCAAATACTATTAACTAGGGAACAGTGGAGATGTGTTGAATTCAAGTCTAGGAATTGCAGAGATTCAGTAAGTGAGTACAGAACATGTTGCTAAGTGTGACAATACAACAGGCTATGACTTCCATAAGACAGGAGTGAAAGTGTGCTTTGGGGTAGTTACAGAATGCCTCAAGTGTCATGAGAGCAACTGTCCAGTTTGATGGGTCCACTTTGAACAGCTTTGAGATGAAAAGCGGAGTGAAGCAAGGATGTGTTCTTGCCCCTACACTCTTTGAAATCTTCTCAGTACTCTTGCACTGCACATTTAAGGACATGAAAGATGGAGTGCATCTCCACACATGATCAGATGGGAAACTCTTCAATCTGTCCCAACTTAAGCCAAAGACCAAAGTCAAAAAGGTGCTAATCAGGGAACTTCTATTCATTGATGCTGCTGCCTTCATAGCCCACAAGGAAGATCTACTACAAGAACTCATGGACTGCCTTTCAAGTGCCTGTCAGGCATGTGCTTTTCCCATCAAGAAAACGGTTGTATTAGGACAAGCGGGTTCCACAAGATCCTTCAATTACCTTAAATGCAAACCAGCTAGAAGTAGTCCAAAAGTTCAGCTATTTAGGTTCTACAGTGACCCCCAACCTCCCACTGGATGAAGAACTAAATTTTTGCATTGGAAAGGCAGCCACCACCTTTAGCGAACTAGCTAGAAGAGCATAAAACAATTCAAAGCTTACCATCAAAACCAAAATGCTAGTGTAGCAAGCTTGCATCCTCAGCACTCTCATGTATGGTGGGGAAACATGGACAACTTATGCTCATCAGGAAAAGGTTCAACCGTTTCTACCTACGTTGTTTACACTGCATACTCAACACCAAATGGCAGGATAAAGTCACCAATGCTGAGGTTCTTTGATGGGTAAATTTACCAGGTGTGACAGCCTTACTCAAGCAAAGATGACTGCGCTGGCTGGACTATTTGAGTAGGTTGGAAGATGAATGCATACCCAAGGACATGCTATACGGGGAGCTATCAGAGAGAACAAGAACAAGACATCCCAAGATTCGCTATAAAGACACATGCAAGTGAGCTATGAAGGAATTTGGAATTGATCCTGACCAAAAGGAAAGCTTGGCAAGTAATCATAACAAGTGGTGCCATTGTCTCCATCAGGGTATCAAAATCGATGATAGAAGCTGGCTCCTAAAGCTTGAAGAGAAAAGAGCCTGTAGGAAGCAAGCAGCTCCAAACCAAGATACGTACATTTGCAATAACTGCCAAAGATCATGCCAATCTCGGATTGGACTATTCAGTCACATGAGACACTGCAAATTATCTACTTCATAGGCCGCAATTCCCCACTGTCTGTCGCAGACGAAAGGACGCTAACACCAAGTGTCATGTCCTAAATCATAAAGCTAAAAGCAAGTGATTAAAACCATGTGAGTGCTATAGCGGGGTAAAAATGCTCTCCTCTGGCTGAGCAATTGTTATAAAACTTAATTTATATGTAAAACTGAGCAAGAGAGTTTTCGTGCATTACACATGAGATACAACACAGAAGTAACATCACTGCAAGCCATTCAGGAAACTGTTTCCAGAGTCGTAATGAGTTTCTCACTTATACAGCACTAATTCCTCATTGAAATTAACTTAATAAAATTGCATATGCTTAGGTGGAAGAACCAACCAAACCAAAAGCATAGATATTTGCTATCTGAAAATAACTGTACATGCAACCATTAGTTCACCTCGAAATAGAGCTATCATTCTCACTCCTTGAGCTTACATACTGATGCCTCAAATCCTAATTATAGCAAAGCTCTGGTTTTGTTACTTTAAGAGGGAGCCAACATTTCTTTTATAAACAATTATTCTAGGAGATTAACAGATGGGAAAATCCATGCCAGTAATTGTATGAACAGTGTACATAGATATGATGTATTTTTTTTTTAAAATCATATTTCGGGACTACCAACCTGATGTATTTAAAAACATATCAAAAATGTAATTGGAAGATCTTCAATTTGGTTTGTTTGGCTTAAGAAACCTACCCCCCCCCACACACACACTCCGCCCCACAAATAGATGACATGGAGGAGAAAGAACTTTAGCTCCCCATTAATTTGGGATCTTAAAAGTGAAAAAGAAAGACTCACATATTATTATAAACATTCAAAGTTTTTTTTTAAAAACAATAACTAGATAGTATGATTTTTTAACTTCGACATGATGGGTTTATCCATTATTCCTTTAACTTCTTGTGTATTTTTAAAATATATTTACTTTCTACATTTTAAATTTCTGAGTACAGTTATTGTAGATCTGTAGCACAGCAAGTCCCTTATTTAGTTTGCATGAATGAAACCATGATGATAATTTTATTAAACCCATTTATTACTTAATGATAGGATTATTCCAGTTCCATTATTGCTGGCCAAGTTCCAATATATTTTTCTTCTTCCTATTAACTAAATTGCATTTTGTTATTTGTGGGGATTTAAATGAATGATATCACCTGCCAATTTAATGCAACCTTTCTAAGAATTATACTTTGCACAGACTAAACTATTTTAAATTAATAATGTACAACCAAAAAGTGACTTACATGATCATTTCTTATTAGACTACCTTTATTGTGCCAATGCTTCCTTTTATTAAGGACTAATTCCCAAGCACCACTGAGATCCATATTTTCCTTTTGTCAACAATGACATTTCATCATACTTATGCAGCTAAGCAGTACTCTGCTGATAATTATGATTTGAACAAATTTGTCCCCACTAAACAAATCTTTTAAATAGGTAAAGATGATGAATTTTCAGAACATCTTAAAATCTACATTAGAAAGAAAATATTAGAATCATTAAGACTAGAATGAAAGAAAATTTTATACAGAGCCTGAAAACATCATTGAGATACTCAGATAAATGAAATTAATTTAGATCAGCTGTTTTGTGTTTTTAATAAATTAAATAACCTGGTGCAATTGCAATTACTTATGTTAAAAGTTGAATGGCAGTGCTCTTTTAAAAGGGAAGTGTAAATAAGGTATTCAAGATTGTTTGAGAAGAGAAATGTTTATTTTTATAACACAATCGTTAGTTGACCATTGCTAGTTTATTGAACATATGTGGATTTATATTTCTGTACATGTACCTAGAGGTTGTGATGGGCATGTTTTATCCAGTAACTAATTCTCTCTCTCACATTCATAAGAGCGGTCATACTGGGTCAGACCAAAGGTTCATCTAGCCCAGTATCCTGTCTTCCGACAGTGGCCAATGCCAGGTGCCCCAGAGGGAATGAACAGGACGGGTAATCATCAAGTGATCCATTCCATCACCCATTCTCTCTCTCTCTCTCTCTCTCCCCCCCCCCCCACCTATTTCTATGCTACATTTGATGCCACCAAAAGCCATTTCTGACATTGTTATAGTTGTACTGATTTTTAGCTGTGGCAGGAGTAATGCATAATGTTGAACTCTGCTTTTGTTAGATGAGTTTTTTCATTTAAATTTTTTGTGAACCACAGTATTTATTTATATTTATGCTGTGCTTCACGCAAAAATGAAAAATGAAAAAAACTCATCTAACAGAAGCAGAGTTCAACATTATGCATTACTCATGCCACAGCTAAAATATCACTACAACTATAGCCCTGTCGGAAATGGTTGAATGGTTTTAGGTGACATCAAATGTGGCATAGAAACAGATAATTAAATTCTAGTCTTGGCTAATTATCAAATAATTTGTTAGCCTTCTTTTTAAAATGGTATTTACCACTAAAATCTCTCCCTCACCGATTTGGTCCTCTGTATTGCTAATTCTATTCTAAATATCACACAAAATGTAAGGATGTTTTGACAAAAAACACCGGCATCCATCCCCCAGAGCCTCGCTTCTTTTTCTTCTTCTTGAAAATACAGCTAACACAATATGGTTGTTATTTCAGTTTTCACTAACCGGTTTCATACCTGGATAGCAATGGTGCTGGAAAATGTTTTTCATGCTGTCATGCTGTTTTCACAGAGAAGGGTTTTAACAGCCAATCAGAGACACCTTGTCAGTTTCTGGTCTCTTCAAATACCATGATGTGTTACTATACCTCTCTCTAGCTTTCACAATCAGACTGCAATACTTGCACTAGATATGAGTTTACAGAAAGATATTTTTAGCATTGAATATTTGAAACATTTACCCTTTCCTCTCGTTTGTAAACAGCAAACCTGGCAGTAGGATTATTTTATTCATTTGGCAACAAATTAAAAGAACAGCAAGTGAAAGAATAAAATTTATTCCAAATGGAGAGCTTATGTTGAAATGTTAAAGGGACACTGTCACCTTATTTTTTTTTAAAATCCATCTCCTGATCATTCCCTTTAAAGAATGTGTGTAAAAAGAGGCGGGTTGAGGGGAAGGAGTGGGGAGAGGGAAACTAGGACTTGGAGTTGGGGTGAGTGGAGAGACTGATTGTCTCAGCAAGAAGACTGGGACAAGAAACCAAGGGGAGGGGGCAGGAGAGAGATTGGATGAGGATTCTGGGGAGTACTGAGCTCCTGTGGTTTGCTTTACAGAATGCTGAGCACGCAACAAATGCAAATGAAACAAATGCAAATGAAATCAACAGGAGCTGTGCTCTGGACATATCAAGGGCTGTATAATGCTAAGGACTCAAAAACAAACCCTACATGTCTCAAATTGGACACCCAAAATTATGGGATGCTTCTATACTTAACCTCTGTGCCTCAGTTCCCTATCTATAAACTGGGGATAATACAACTCCCTCACCTCACAAGGGTCTTGTGAAAATAAATTCGTTAGTGTTCATGAAGTACTCAGATACCATAATGATGGGCACCACAGAAAAGCCAATGAGAAAATTAATAATTCTGTCTTCAGAGCTGGGTTTGAAAAGTGTGCAGTAAATAAGGCCCAGAGCCACATATTGAACAATGAAGAGGAAACAAAATATTGAATAGCTGCTAATTTTTTGAGTACCATCCATTATGTGCACCATATACTTTGTGGAAAAATAATATTTGATCATGTAATTAAAGAAACTATTGTCATACCGCATATGCGCAAGCAACCTTAATTCTGGCATTTCCTAACTTTTGAGTGCTTGACTTACCTTAAACGGAAGTAGGACTGGACTCCCACATAGACTAATGTATCATCATGAATTTATATAACAACACTAGAACGCTTAGCCATAAGTCATCTCAAAAAGTATAGAATTGTATACTCCATTTTTCAGAATGTGAATATAGTTTTAAACCTTAGTTTTCAGGTTTATGGGATGGGTATGTAAGGGAATTAGAAGTGGACAAGATTTACATAGGATGGAGAATGGGCTCCTGAGATGCATGTTGGGGGAAGTTATTTTTGAACCATTAAACAATATTTCCCATCATTAATTTATTATTAATTATTTGTATTACATAGTACCTAGGAGCGCTAGTCATTGATATTGGATCCATCATGCTTGGAATTATCCAAACGGGGGGTGAATACAGTCCCAGCCCCAAAGAGCTTTTAATCTAAGCCAAGAGTCAACAGATGAATACAGACATATAGACAGGGGAGAACAGGGAAACAATGAGACAGTATTGGTCAGCATGATATCTAGTGGTCTCAGCACAACAGCAGACTAATCACTGTCAAGGATTTTGTAGGCATGATGGAAAAGGAGAGTTTGTGTTTGAGGATGAGTTTACTCAGAGATAAGAGATGGAGGAGGAGAATCAGGAGAGGACAGAGTCCCAGAGATAAGGTGTAGAGGGAGAAGAATAGGGGAGAAAAGGGAAGCCTAGGGAACCTCCCCAGAAAGTTGGGGGTGGTAAAAGGGACACTATTTCAAGAAGATGAGCATGGCTAGCTGTGTCCAAGGTAGCTTTGGCTAGAAACAGTTCATTAGAGACCGGCAAGTTCATTAGAGACTGGCAAGAGCTGTTTCAGTGGAGTACGAGAGGCAGATACCAGATAGGATAGGATCTAGGATGGATTTGGAAAAGAGCAACTCCAGTCAGTGACTGAGGGACAGGCGGGAGGGAGGAAAAATGTGCTGCTCTGGAGTGGGGCAAAGCAGCCAGACAGTACTGATGGATCTGGTCCTAGAAGTTAAAAGAAAGAAAAACTTAAAGAAGGATTTAAGGTATTCTCAGCCTTAACACCACTTCCAGTTTTCTTTTAATCTGAGACTATTTAATTGAGTCTGATAATGTTGTGTAATTCAATCTTTCTGGGCAAATACTTCAAAGCTATTAGGGCTTTTTAAATCCTGTGGCCATAAAGCAGTAGTACAATTTAATTTCCAGCATTACATGTAAGAACACCAAGATGCTACAAGCTCTCCATGGGTAAATCAATATATAGTATTACTATCAATACTCCTTTAAAGTATTTTCTTGATTATCTTCTTAGCAGGAAGTTACATTGCAATTTATTATGTGAGAAAGCCCAAAGTGAACTGCTGAGCTGTGACTGTGTACAAGGATTTTATAGTGGGTTTACTGGTGTCAAAATTACACTGAAGATACCAAAAATTTACAGGATTTACTCTGTACTTTTCTGTATGTTATGTTAGTAGACTTTGTTCTCCTCCCCCCACAAAAGAGTTGTATTCAACCGACATTTCAGTCACTTAAGAGGCAAGTAAATGATTTAAGTATCTCCTGCCATGAATTAGCTGGATACAATCTTATCTACAGTTTTTAGCTTCTCTTACACAATATTGACAGATACTCCATTCCAAACTACTCCCCTAAACGTGAGCTTTTCCAGCATCTCTGTATAAATCCTCATACATCTAAATACCATACCTTTTATTCTGTAATGAAAAATACATCCGTTTCATATATATACATTCATTTAATTGACTGATTAAAGATTCGCCATAAAGTGGAACATATGATTTGCCATAGCAGATCAGCCCACTGATCCATAATATACCATAACCTGCCTCCAGGAGTGGCCAATACCTAAAACTTCAGAGGAAGGAAAAACATACCATAATTTTATTCTATTTTGTTGAACACCTATCCAAAGCTCTGGCAAATGTAGGTAGCTAATTGTTCAATGCTGTGCATGTGGAAACAACCCTTCAAATCCCTTGTCACAATCAGTTTACAACTTGAAGCATGAAATGAGATTACCAGTACCCATAGGCGGCGGGTGAACTGCAGGCTTGCGGAGGCTAGCTCCCAGCTGGCCTGCACCTTCTGCCCGGGGCCCTGATATACAAATATCAGAGAATCTTGCTGGTGCAGACTCCAGCCTCCTGTGTTAATTTTTTCCCCTCCCATTTGAAAAGTCCCAGCATTCAGCTCAATTTCTGGGACTAATAATTGTTGCAAATGTATTCACTCTATATACGAGGTCAAACTTTGTAATATCGATGGTCACTCCCACTTTTTTTGAACATATACATGTGTCTAAAATGCTATTTCCTGGTCTACTTTATAAATTGCAAAAGCTTCCATGTATATTATCGACTGTATCAAAAAGCTCAGTCACATACTTACAAGATTTACTTGAGCAGAAATTGGTTCTCGTGAGGCTCAGAAGAGATTGATGCTTTTTACTTAGCTCACGGGAGTCAGTTTTCCAGAATTCATACTATACGATCTCACTGCCCAAATCTGTCATGTTGCTCTTTACATAATATTAATAGATCTAGATATGTGTGTGTATAGCAAGTGAAATGACCAGCAGACTCCCAGATGATCTTCCTTCTACTTTAAATATAATTCCTTGCCCTTGGATAATTCCTCCACCTTACTAGTTGTTTACCATTTTAAGGCTCAGAGATTAAGTTGTCCATTACCCACTTATATTTATTAATTGTAAGGGGGGAGGTTCCTTAAAAAATCCTGTTGTAATAGACTGGGCTCCACTTGTGTATACTCTCTTTATGAGATTAAGCCACTAACTAGGAGGTTATCTGATTAAAAATGAAAAGAGAATATGGGATCCTACTGAGGCCTGAGGATTTGAGGCTTACGGAACACTTCAGTGACCTCTGGATCAGACCCTTATATCCATTTCAGCAATTTTCATCTCTGACATCAAGGAAATCCAATATAACGTTTAGTCTAGAGCAGGGGTTGGCAACCTTTCAGAAGTGGTGTGCCAAGTCTTCATTTATTCACTCTGATTTAAGGTTTCGCGTGCCAGTCATACATTTTAACGTTTTTAGAAGGTCTCTTTCTATAAGCTTATAATATATAACTAAACTGTTGTTGTATGTAAAGTAAATAAGAGTTTTTAAATGTTTAAGATGCTTCATTTAAAATTAAATTAATATGCAAAGCCCCCCGGACCGGTGGCCAGGACCCGGGCAGTGTGAGTGCCACTGAAAATCAGCTCACGTGCCGCCTATGGCACACATACCATAGGTTGCCTACCCCTGGTCTAGAGCTTTAATTCGTTTAGCCCCGCATTTCAAATTAGCAATTTTGCAATCTGCAACCTGTTTAAAATTGTGTACAGACGTATATTCTATCATCCTTTCTGGGACTATAGCTATATCTCAGATCTTTGGTTTCAGGTCTGGGATTTGTTGTCTAGCACATTCAAGCATGAAATTCCTGTTGACCCATTTATTTATCTCTTACCTGCTGGCTTTATTGCATGGACAAATCAAATCAACTTGGTTGTTTCTTTCATATTCTTTATTTATATCACATAAATATTTCATATTTGGACTCAATCTGTCCAGACACTGGATTTTTGGATTTTAACATTATTGGCTTAAATACCTTTAAACCTAATTCATCAGCAGACAAATTTTCCATGGCGTAGCAGAAAGTTAGGTGGGGCTCTTTCTATTAGGCCAGTACAAGAGATTCTAGCCCTTTAAATTTTGATACAGAAATTACGCATAGTGGAGCCTTTTAAAAAAAATACTTTTTAAATAGTAACTTTTAAAAAAAAAGAACTGTTGGAAGAGAGCTTCTATGCTTACTTTAATCTAGCATCTGAAAAATAACTTTCTATTACTGGCTCCATAATAAATGCTGTTTCATTGGTGTGTTCAACTATAAAGGATATAATATAACCATAGAATAGAGAGTAGAATAAAGTATTCTTGCGACAGTCATTTTACCCATTTCAAATCTCATCCTCTCAAACTGAAAAGCGCAGCACCACCAATTTCAAGTTTTCATTGCATTTCCAACCCAATTAATTTCTGTTATTTATTTATTATTGTACATAATGATGTTGTCTGTTCATTTGCTAGTATGTGCAGGTTACATAAAAAATGCCTGTCCCAATGAATTAGAACTTGAATTTCCATAATACTTTCTTTCTCGCTCTCTCATTGCCAAAGCCAGTTCTATTATGATGACATGTTATCAGGATGATGTACTTAAGTTATGTTTTATAGTATTAGATGAAACATTTAGTTTTATTTATTCACAAGGCTTTCTGAGAAGAAAACCCAGAGCCTGAAGTTGGCTAGAAAGTGGAAGAGACTGGTCAGGGAACCTTATCAAGATTGCTCTGAGTAAAAAATGTGCTCCTTCAGACTCTGCATGCTTTTTCAGTCTTTTCAAGGCACATAAAAGGCTCTAATAGACATGTGTGTATTACTGAATGAGTGATTCTCCCTAGAATACCACTGGAATGAGTTTGTTCTCACTCAATCAGAATCTATTATATGAAAAGTCTTCATTACCATAATCCCTCGGCATTGTTTCCATCCATTAAGAGCAGTTAATTATGAGACACTGCAGAATTGGCTCCCAGGACACTATGTACACTTGTGCATGCCTGATCAAGAGTAATGCCCTACCATAAATTAGAAATGTCTAACATCCAGACAGAGGACCTTCATGGATTAAGCTAGAAACAAAAGACACCATGTTAGAGTTAAAGTTACAATGACTAGGAAATAGTGCCCCAAAATAGTGGCAGCTGAGTAAGAAAAGGCTACTGTACAGGATCCTGCATGCTACCGTACATGAAACACACAGCTAACATTTAACATACAAAATAGTTCTCTAGGATGACAACTAGTTATTAAAATATATTCAGAAACATTCGGTACCATGCCAAATTCTGAAGTATTATTGAAACATGAGTAACATGCAAAAACTCCGGACAATGCCAGGAAAAGGACAGCAAGGCAAGATTTATTTCATGACCATGAATGAAAATGCTTCCTATTCAGAGCCCTATTGTAATAAAGGTAAGACACACAAAATTGTTGGAAACAGGGTGATCTGTTTCCTGTCTTTAGTCACATAATATGGGTGAGGGTTACAAAAGGTTATATACATATATATACACACATACACACACACACACACACACACACATATATATACACACACACACACACACACACACATATACATACACACACACAAATACCTCTGACACATGGCAAGAATCAGTATCCACTAGTATTACTGGAATATCTAGGGTCCTGCACAGACCTGCAGGAAACTGAGGGAGAAGCACTGAGCAGCCAACAGGGGAAGGAGAGAGGGAGGAGGGAGTCACAGCCACCATTCTAAAAAGCAGCAGTTTCATCAGCTCTTGTGGAGAAGAGAAGGGGAGCTAACTCAAATGAGCTGCTTAGAAGAGAAGTCCAAAATCTAACAGGAATTGGTGAGGAAGAGGAGAATCAGGGAGAACAGATGGATGGATAGGGAGAGGGCATCAGTTGAGAAGAAGAATTGAATCAGAAAAATGTGAATGATAATTGGGAATCTTTTAAGAACACCTTACTAGATGCCTCAAAAGTCCAAAATCAAGAACGAAGGGTAAACTGGTTAACAAACTGACCTAATTTAGAGGGGAAGTGAAGGCAGCTATAAAAATTTTAAAATATATATAACAAATAGAAGAAAGGTGACGTTGATAGTAATGAACATGAATCAGAAGTTAGGAATTATAGAAAATTGGTAAGAGAAGCCGAAGGATACAAAGAGAAATCTCTGACCCAAAGAGTTAAGGACCTTAAAAAGGAGTTTTTTAAATACGGTAGAAACAAAAAGAATCCTGACAATGGTATTGGTCCATTATTAGATGGAAATGGTAGAATTATTAATAATAATGCAGGAAAGGCAAAAATGTTTGATAAATACTTCTGTTTTGCATTTAGGGAAAAAACAGATGATGCAGTCTCATCACATCATATGATGATGACAACACTTTCCATTCCACTAGTATCTTATGAGGATATAAAACAGAAGCTATTAAAATTAGACATTTTCAAAAGAGCAGGTCCTGATAACTTGCATCCAAGAGATTTAAAAGAGCTGGCTGAGGAGCTCACTGGACCACTAATGTTGATTTTCAATAAGTCTTGGGAGTACTGGGAAAGTTTCAGAAGACTGGACACCAGATGTTGTGCCATTTTTTAAAAAAGGGTAAATGGGATGACCTGGATAAGTTAGGCCTATCAGCCTGACATTGATCCCAAGCCAGTTAATGAAGCAGATGATATGGGACTTGATTAATAAAGAATTAAAGAAGGATAATCTAATTCATGCAAATCAACATGGGTTTATGTAAAACAGATCCTGTCAGATTTTTTTTTTTTTTAAACAAGGCTAAGTTTGGTTGACAAAAGTAAAAGTGTTGATGTAACAGACTACTGCAAGGTATTTGACCTGGTTCCACACAATATTTTGATTAAAAAACTAGAATATAAAATTAACAAGGCACACATTAAATGGATTAAAAACTGGAATATGGTCCAGTTTTGGTGCTCACAATTCAAGAAGTACCTACATGGGGAACCAATATTTAGTAATGAGCTCTTCAATCTAGCTGAGAAAGATATAGTATGATCCAGTGTCTGGAAGTTGAAGCTATACAAATGTAGACTGGAAATCAGATAAATTTTTAACAGTGAGGGTAATTAACAACTGGAACAATTTACCAAGGGTTGTGGTGGATTCCTCATCAGTGACAATTTTTTTTAAATCAAGATTGGATTTTTTTCCCCCTAAAAGATTTGCTCTGGGAATTATTTTGGGGAAGTTCTATGGCTTATGTTACACAGAAGGTCAGACTAGATCAGTGATTTTCAAACTTTTTTTCTGGGGACCCAATTGAAAAAAAATGGTTGATGCCCGTGACCCAGTGGAGCTGGGGATGAGGGGTTTGGAGTGTGGGAGGGGCTCAGGGCTGGGGCAGAGGGTTGGGGTGCAGGGATAAGGGCTGCAGGATGGATCTGGGAATGAGGGGTTCAGGGTGTAGGAGGGGGCTGGGGCAGGGGGTTGGGGTGTGAGAGGGGGATCAGGGCTCTGGGCTGGGGGTGCAAGCTCTGTGGTGGGAACTGGCTCAGGGCTGGGGCATGGGGTTACCACTGGTGGCTTCTGGTCAACAGCGCAGACGGAGTGCAGAGGCAGGCTTCCCATCTGTCCTGACACCACAGACCGCGCTGCGCTCTGGAAGAGGCCAGCAGCAGGTCCGGCTCCTAGGCAGAGGTGCGCGGCTCTCGCCCCCAGGCACCGCCCCCTCCCCAGCCCCCATTAGAGTACGGAGCCGGTACTCGGGGTGGGGGCAGCGCCGGAGCCTCCTTACCCCCCGCCTAGGAGCAGAACCTGCTGCTGGCTGCTTCCAGGGCACAGCGCAGTGTTGGAACAGGTAGGAACTAGCCTGCCTTAGCTGGGCAGCACTGCCAACCGGGACCAGAGCTACTAGGGTCCCTGGGTGCTGAACAAGGCAACCCAGTGCCTTACATGCCACAACCTAGTCCTGGGTTGCGACCCGAACTTTGAAAAACACTGGACTAGATGATCCTAATTGTCCCTTCTGGCCTCGGAATCTATGAGTCTCTTAGTAGGATTGGCTTTGAGAATTTAGACATTAAACTTGCATGTTCAAGTGGCAGGTTTAAAACAAACACAAGAAAGTATTTTTTCACGCAACGCACTATCAACCTCTGGAACTCCTTGCCAGAGGGTGTTGTGAAGGCCAATACTATAACTAGGTTCAAAAGGGAGCTAGATAGATACATGGAAGATAGGTCCATCAATGGCTATTAGGCAGGATGGGCAGGAATGGTGTCCCTAACCTCTGTTTGCCAGAAGCTGGGATTGGATGACAGGGCATGGATCACTTGATGATAACCTGTCTGTTCATTCCCTTTGGGGCACCTGCCATTAGCCACTGTCAGAGGACAGGATGCTGGGCTTGATGGACCTTTGGTCTGACCCAGTATGGCCGTTCTTATGTTCTTATGTTCATAATGCTCTCCTTCAAGGATGTTGAAAAGGTTGGTCTTTTAAACGTAACCTTTAGCAGATATTAGAACTACTAAATATCAGTTTGCACAACTGATAACCCATGCGCTACTGTAAGAGTAAATGGACATGGATCGGAAAATTTCCCCGTTTTTTGGGGCACATGCTAAGGACGCCCATTATTGCCTCTTCTTTTTGACATGGTGATGGAGTCATTTGCCCAACTGATAAGAAATAATCCTAATATAAACAAATATTCAATAGAAAATAGGGAACATAAATTAACCTATGCAGACCAAGTCATGGTATTTGTTATGAATCCAGCTCAACACTTCTAAAACTGAATGAGCAAATCTTAAAATTTGGCAAAATATCAGGATTTAAAATAAACTACAAGTCAGAACTCCTGGATGTGGGTATAGGCTCTGATCTACAGAAAGATATAAACGATAAATAGAAAGGAGTATTTACTTCAGAAAGACATCTGGAAATACACATTATTGAAAAAACAGCAAGATTTATGTAATATTAATTATATTCCTTTGAGTAAGAAAATCAAAACAGACCTCAAAAATTGGTTAAACTATGATGTATCATGATCAGGCAAAATTGCAGTAGTTAACATTAATATCTTACTACAAATTAACTTCCTTTTCTGAACACTCCCAAGTTTTGGTCCCAAGAAATATATTAGATCAATGGCAACCCATGATGAACAAATTCATTTGGGGAAATAAGAAACCCAGGGTTACACAATCTAGTTTCCAAAGGTCATGGCAAAAAGGTGCATTAGCTCTACCACACATTAAGCATTATTATCAATCTAGTAAGATCAGAAACCTGATATACTGGATAACACCAAACCCTAATAAGCACTTGGTAGAACAGAACTAGCTCATTACTGCACAATCAAACTCCATATCCATTGTTGTGCAATCAAACTCAACATCATCCCCTGGATAAAGAAATCCTATAAGCCAAAACCATTATATAACCCCCTTTTATGAAAGCAACAATAGAAACTTGGGATAATTTATTTAGAAAGCTAAGTCCATACCCATCCCATATAACACCCAAAGTAGATAATATAGAATTTAACCCCAATAAAGCATGGGAAGTTTTGACCTACGAGAACTCATAGGTATATCAAAATTCGCTCAACAGTTTAAAGATAATACATTTAGATCACTTGATAAAATACAACTAGCAAAAGACACCAAAATTCCAGTATAACAATACCTACAATTGAGACATTTTTCAAACCACTTTCACAAAAAGGCAAATCTAAGCAGAAAATTGACAGTATTTGAAAATCTACTCACTACACATCCTTGAAACACAATGGTTTACTCTCCATTCTGTACATAGTAATCTTTGACTGTTACTTAAAGGAAATAACCAGGTTTCTGAAAAGATGCAAAGCTAATAGCATAGGCAGAGACACCAAAATTGAGAAATGGAGAACATATGCAGCACTCGTCCCACCCCTCAAACACAGTCGTAAAAGAAAATTAAATTAAAATTCTTGATCATTGGTACCTAAATCCACTTTAAATAAAACAACATTATGATACAGGATGGGCAAATGCTGGAGAGAAAGTAATAAAACGGGAGGATTTCTCCACATATGGTGGATGTGCCAACATATTAAGACATTTTAAAAAGCTGTTGAAGACTCCAGAAGGGAGATAACAGGGTGTCAGTTGTCAGATAACCCGTTAGCATTTTGATTAAATTGTCTTGAAAACTTTGCATCTTATCTTATTAAAAACGCCACAAAGAATTGATCACTCATCTCCTAGTTGTTGCTAGAAGAGCAAGGCGGTGGAAGAGGAGTGACTCCCGTAAATCTTTTGACTGGTATCAAATAGTGTGGGATGTTCTCGTATTAGAAAAATTAACTCATCAAGTCAGAATTTTACAGGGAGAAAGAAAAAAAATATAACTACTGAGAAATCCGGTGGATCTTTTTGGTGTTTGCTGGTCATTGCCCACAACCAAACCTGATAATATTCCAAGAAGTTCTCAAATTAAATGAGAAACCACTTCAACAACAGCCAAAGTTAAACTCAAAATTAAGATATTAAAATAAGAAAAACAGATAGGAGGAAGGAGAAAAGCATAATATCGTGTAGGGTTTTGATAGGACAACTAATGAATAGGTTACACATCTAAACATAAGAAAAACAGAAGTGACCCATGGCAAAGACTTCGATGCCAATGTGGTGGAGAACCTCCGTGTGAGAGTTGGAGGAGCTGGTGAGCATAGAACCCAAATAGCAAAAGCTGGAGAATGCTGTGTAGTTTCACTATTCAAAGAGATTGGTGTCATGGGTGGGCCTGATCCTAGATTTTGCAGCTTTGTTTTTGATCACAAAACATGGAGGCCAACTTTAGCCAGCTCACCTTCCATTTGCTGGAGTACCTTACAAAACCTGTTGGGGCTCTGTACTAGAAGAACAATGTCATCTGTGTAGTCAAGGTCTGAGAGCAAGAGAGCAAGGTCTGAGAGCAATGCTGATGGACCTGACGGAATGCTTCCCATTCCATGGCCTGACAAAAGAGTGCAGGGGCCAAGACATAGCCTGCCTGACATCAGATACCGAGTTAAAAGGTGCCGACATCCAACTCCCCAGACAAACATGAGCAGTGGTTCTGTTATGCAACTTGCGAATCAAGTCCAGCAGAATAGTTGGGACACCTATGTCCTTTAAGATCTTCCATAACACGACTCAGTCAACTGAATCAAACGCAGTCTTAAGAGCAACATACACTATATGCAGGGACTTCCTGAACTCACAGTGTGTCTCCGACAACAAGCGGATGGCCAAAATGGTGTCTAATGTGGACCTGTTCCTCATAAACCCTGACTGTTGGGGGTGATGCTTCCGATGCAGCAGGGGCTCCAAATGCGCCAGCAGAACATGTGAAAATACCTTCCCTGGCACAGACAATAAGGTGACCAGCCTGTATCCTCTTATATTTGTTCCCTTGCCCTTATAATGTGAGGATCAGAATACCATCCTTCCAGGCGGTTGGCAAGGTTCCAATTCTCCACACCAGGCAAAAGATGGCCAGAAGTGATTCTACCCCAGGGTCAAGAGTGCAGTTTAGCAGCTCTAGGGGAATGCCATAAGTGCCGGCTGTGCATCCGTTTTTCAGTTTGCAGATGGCGCGCTTCACTTCATCCAACATTGGTGCAACAGTACAAGGGTTTGGAAATGAAACCAGAGTGGCTGCCTAACTGTCCAGCTCTGAGCAAGTGGCAGTTGGTTCAGGGCGCTGTGATAATATTCCACCCAGCATGAGAGGATGTCGTCTTCCGATTTACATGGACGGCCTTGGCTGTCTTTCAGGATGCCGTTCATAGCGACTATCTCTTGACTGCTGAGATTGCAGATCGTGCAGAATGCCGGCTTTAAGTCTTCCCTGGCTAAGCTGAGAAACTCTGAAAACTCTGCTCCCCCCCCAAATAGCCATATGCGTTATAACCTTAACTGAACATGGTATGCCTCTTGCTTCCTCATCCACCAAGATCACCTTTTATAAATAAGTCTAACTTACATTTTATTCAAAAAAAGATAATTTAGCAAGTCCGGCAATAAAAATGCCCATGTTAAAATAATTAATGTTATTTTAACCATCTAAGTGGAGAAAATTTTTTTAAGACAATCTGTATATTAGAAAGTCATAAATCCATTGATGTGCATGACACTTCCCAGGTAAGTAAAATTTGAGGTCTCTGCCAAAAGGAACTTACAAAATAAGCTCCACGCCCATGCACACAAATACCTTTAATAGGAGTACCCCATCAATTTAAATGATGCTACTGGCGGCAGATCAGTTAAGTACATACCATAAGCGGTAGCAGGATTGGGGCATAAAATCCACAATCCTATTAATTGCTTTGTGCAATGGGGCTGCACCTGTATGAAGCAGTTGGAAGGCTAATGGCAGTAACTTGCAGGATGGAAGCCTAAATCAGACCAAATACATTTACTACATACCATGGTGGGGTTGTGGAGAGTAAAATAGTAAATCTGCAAGGAATATTGCTCTGGGGAAACGTGCATTTTTTCCACATATGTTTTGCCACATCACTCTTCCTATTTCTTTGTGTGGATACTTCTTATTTACTTTGTCAATTTCATATATTATAAAAATACATATTCACATGCCAGCACAAGCGTAAATGGCACAAGAGCAGCAGTTAATAGTGGAAAGCTTGCAAAAAGAAAAATTCCTGAAGATATTTGAAAGAGGGCAGTGAGACACATTAGTGCAAAGAAAAAGGAGGGCAGTTCCAAGCAGACTGGAAAAAGGACACCCTGTCTCCAAAAGAACTCCTCAGTATCTCAAATATCTCCGGCATAGGTCACTGAACAAATACATTGTTTAAGCAAGACGAGAGAGACTGCAATAGTGCTGATTACTGCGTGCTGGGCTACGCATTCTTGTTACTTAACCATGGGTATCCATATCATGTTATGGTGTTATTACTTTATAACACCAGTACGTGTGTGTGTGTATAATATATACATACATATATACATACACACAAATGTGTAATGCCTAAAATACATTGAAAGTACATCACAGATGAATTAATTTCCTATGAACTTTAAATAAAAATTTGTAAATATATATGTTGTCTTATTTTTCCACTTCCATAGGATTTTTATTTTATTTTACCTTAACAATGCAGGAAATAATTATGATGAACATTGTTATTTTGATGACAGTTACTATATTCAGAAGCTATACTGCAGATGACATGCCAATTCACTGACCAGCCACAAAGTAAATTTTTGGCTGTATTATCTCCATGTTTTATCCTCCATTAGCTTAACATTTCACCAGAAAGTAGGGTTGCCAACTTTCTAATCCCACAAAACAAAACACCCTAGCCCACCTCTTCCCCCAGCTCACTACATTCCCCTTCCCTCGGCAGCTCACTCTACCCCACCCTCACTCACCTTCACTGGGCTGGGGCGGAGTGCGGGGGGGGGTGAGGGCTCTAACCGTGGGTGTGGGCTCTGGGGTGGGGCCAGAAATGAGGGGTTCAGGGTGTGAAAGGGGGCTCCAGGCTGGGGCAGGAGGTTGGGGCGTGGGAGGGGATGAGGGCTCCGGCTCGGGTGTGTGGACTCTGGGATGGGGCTGGGGGGGGTTCGGGTGCTGGAGGGGGTTCCGGGTTTGGGGGGGGAGGGCTCAGGGCTGGGGAGCAGGCTTACCTCCAGTGGCTCTGGGCCAGCGACACAGCAGGGGGGCTAAGGCAGGCTTCCTGTCTGTCTTGGCACTACAGAAGCGGGCATCTGGTCTGACTCCTAGGTGGAAGTGCGGCAGGCGGCTCTGTGCACGCTGCTCTTGCCCTCAGGCACTGCCCCCACACCTCCCATTGGCCACAGTTCCTGGCCAATGGGAGTGCAGAGTCGGTGCTCGGAGCGGGGGCAGTGCGCAGAGCCCGGTGGACCCCCCCCACCTAGGAGCCGGACCAGATGCCCGCTTCCGGAGTGCAGTATGGTACCAGGACAGGTACGAACTACCCTGCTTTAGACCTGCAGCACCGTTGACTGGACTTTTAATGGCCCAGTCGGCAATGCTGACCGGAGCCACCAGAGTCCCTTTTCAACCGGGTGTTCCGGTCAAAAACCGGACACCTGGTCACCCCACATGAAAGGGGTCAAGCTAGATGATGCCTACATGGGAACCTGGGATGAAGTCCAGGAGTTTCTCTTCTCCAGAGCAAGTAGAGAGAGGGAAGGTGCTGGCAGAGGAAGAACAACATTCTCCCAGTCATCATGTCTCCTTGGTCTTGTCTTGGGAGAAGCAGGACCCTACAAAAAATCTTATGGGTCTTACCCAGCCTGACACCCACAGCATCTGTATGCTTTCCAAGAAGCACAAAACAATGATGCTTTGTTTGAGAAGCCCAACGCAGGCAGATACACCATTCCACAGTCACGCAGAAGCCAGCAACTCATGTTTAATATGTTACAGCTCTCCTAACACACGTAAAACTAATTAAACTAAAAACATACCCCCCAAAGTTAATTAAAGGCACCAGTCCTCTCCAGGGAGAGCACATTAAACTAAAACTAAAGTTTCTAGATCTGGGCCATAACAGCACAAAGAACATGTCCAGGTGAGAATGCTTCAATACAAGACCCTCACGTCTCTGAAACACAACAATTGCTTGTCCTTGCCTTCCTTGACACTTTTTACCCTGGCATACAATCTGAGCTGTGAAACTTCAAGGGGATTGTTATTGGCTTAGAAAAGTTAGGGAGCAGTGTCAAAAATCAGGATTACAATGGAAGTTTTGTTTTAACCTTAACTATGTGAAAGAGACTGCTGCCTCTCTAATACACCAGCTACTCTTTGCTACCAGCAATTTCTCACAGACACTAAACAATTCTTACTTTGCACATAACATTCCAAGCTCTGACCTGCTTCCCTGCACCCTTCCCATGCTCCGGCAGCATATGATGCCAGAAATGAGATTGGGCAAGGTCCATAATTTAACTAGAGTTGTTTACATCTTTAAACTGGAAGAAGGTGGAGAATGACCTTGAAATTCACCAAGTTGAAATTGTAGCAAAACTGATGACAAATGAACTAAGCCAAACAGAGAAAAGTGTATGTGCTTCTGTGCCATTGTTTTAGACAAAATTTATTTATACTATGGTACTTTACAAAAATAAGTTATAAAGATAAAAGTGCATAATCAAGTTCCAAATATCTGATTCCACAATTATGTGCTCTACTAATACCTGCCTAAGGAGAAATAACCCAGATCCCCCATTTTTCCTCCCCAAGACATCAAAACAGGACAAATAATAATCTAATATAATAAGGACTTAGTGCCAGCAATGTGAGAAAATATTAGGAAGTTTGTGGGCATTATCCCCAGACATTTTAAATGTAAAGTCACCCCCTAAAGCCTGCAGTGGTGAGCATTAGCAAAGTACTGTACTTATTTTCAGGATCACTTATTGCAAGCACCCAGTGTTTTGGTAGCTCAACTTTAAAAACTCTGGTGATCCACATAACCAGTAGAAAAATTAAGTGGGATGAACTGTAATGAACTGGCTAATGTGTATGTGTACCATTGCCTTCTACTGGATACAGCAAGAACCACTCAACTGACATAGACCCTATACTACTGAAAGCTAAAGGCTCCCTTATCTCAAAGCAGTAGTTGTCTGTTTTTGAAGCAGGATATAAATTCTTCCCCACTGTCCCTATTAATTGCCATGTGGCTCCTGTGTGCTGCATAAAGATAGCCATTAAAATGTAGGTGGTCACAAGTTAAAAATCTTTAAGTCTTCCACTGCTGCATTTTCCATTTCCCTGCAACTTTCTTCTTTGTTCTCCTTTTCCTGTCATCCTTGTGCTTTAGATTGTTATTTTAATGAGTAATCTACCTTGTTAAAGATTAAAAGAAATCAGCTCTCACCTCTAAGTCTCCAAGGACTCAAATGTTTAACTTGGTGAAATGCCCCTATTCATATCTAATTATTGGCAGTGGCACTAATCATTTAAATATCCATCTGTATTTGTTTTAATACCTTGAAATTCATACTGGACTTGTCCTGCGACCCACTGCGTTTTTAAAAAGCCATTAAGTTTAATTTCTGCTGCTCTTCTCTCTTTAATCTTTCTCTTATCAGAATAGGGTCCAAACGTCCTCATTGCTTCAGTGCCTGAAGGGGAAGCCAGAGAGAGTGGACCTGGGGGGGGGGGGGGAGGAGAAGTATAGGTCCTGAGGAGCACAAGCCCCTCCAAATGCCCTTGCCAGGCCATGCATCTGTGGTATGGAAGGCATCAGGCTGGAACCTGGGCATGCTCTATAGCAGTCCTCAATCAACTCAGAGGACTGATAAAAAGATGCGGACTACATTAGCATAAGGTAACACTGACTGCTCCTTTGTTGATCAAAAACAAAAGGGAAAAGATGGGAACATGATTCATGAAAGCAACATGGTCATTAGGGAACTGTATGAAGGAGTTGGTCCTCTGCAGATTTTAAGACATCTGTAGATCTGGAGGGACAAATTCCCTGACCTTCCTTGGGAGAGAGAGCAACAACCAGCAGCTCCACAGAAGACTCCATAGGAATCTCAGTTTCCTTTTCTTTACACTGGATTTTCCTTGTAGAGGGGATTATCTAGACCTTAATCAGAGGAGGGGGAAAAAAAACTTATTTGATCATCCAAATCTCTGCCAGGCCAAGATTAATCATTCCTACCATAGTCTGTCTAGAAAATTCCCTATAAAACAGACTAATTAAAACCAAATTCACCTTCTAAAGAAAGAACAAATATCCAGTATCTTATTTCCTAATTCTGCTATCCCATCAACATTTAGGATTTACACCCAAACCTTTTGGAAGTTTAAATTTTGGCTATGAGTCTTGCCTGTGGGCTGAAACTTGATGAGGATTCAGTGGATAAACACATTTTTTTTTTCTTTTATAATCTGTTTGAAAGCTCATACCCCCATTTGCCATTTAGAACAAGAGATTGTATTAGTGAACTATCATTTTAGTATAACAAAGTTATTAAAACTCTTAAGTTTTCCCACGACCTTCAGATTCACAGTTGAGCCATCAGCATAACGGGATTTAAAAATCCATTTACAATGCATTGCAATTATAGGTTTCTAAGTCTATTTGGTCAACATCTCATTTCAAGAGCAACAGCTATTTCAAAATAACAACCTTTTATTTTAAACTCTGACTTTATAGATTCTTCTGCTTAAAAATTTAAAAGGCTAGATCCAATAATAGTTATGATTCCATGTCAAAAACCAATCAAAATTAACAGTAGGTTTGAGTAAAACTAACCAGAGAGTATTATTTTCAAACGGATCTTTCACATTTCATAAGTTAAATTACTCATTTTCCAGAATGTCAGTACATTTAAAAAATGAAATCGGTTTTAAATTTATTTGAGAAATTCTTAGCTAAGCGTCTGCCATCATTTCCATTATAAACTCTGTTGACAAGTTTATAGCTTGGCTCTTAAAATTTGTATCAGGTTTTAACCATGTGTACAGTTTCTCATCACAGATTAAATTATTTATAAAAAAAAAAAAAATCTGTCCAGCTGTTTTTTCCCTGACCACCACTTCACATTTAAGAATTATAATTTATTTTATCTGGGGTTAGGAACTTTGTATGTTCTTTTTAGCTACACGGGTACAATAAAACTCATATGTGTATCAACAAGATTTCTTGGACAACCATCATTCTATCTTGATACCATTAAAAACTCTCACTATCTTACATAGTATATTATCTTAAATGATAAACTGATTCCACCTTATATTACTGACAACTTATAAAGCACAGAAAATAGCAACAGCATTTTCTCAACATAAAATATTATACCAATATTAATTGAGTCAATTGGACTGCAGTTCATCAAAACTCCCGCAATTAAGGAAAAGTCAGGCAAAAAAATTTAATCTCTCCCTTTGTCATAGCCTTCCCTGCCGCTGGGAGCTCTAGTTTGAAAACGATTAGTCTATGTAAACTAATGAATGAATTAGTGGACTTGAAAACTTAAACTATTAGTGGTGAGTGAGGAGAGAAATAGAGGGTTAGAGAAGTGGGTTAAACACACTTACCTTCTGTCTCTAAAGGCTTATGTTGAAAGCATGCAACAAATTTGCCAGTTTCAATTTAGCCCTCAGCCCTTATTTCTCCATATTGTAAAAGCACCCCCTCATAATTTAGTACAATAATTGGCAACTTTCCTCAGTAAACAGATCAAGAATAGAACAGCAGTGGCACAACAGGTCAAAGCGTGTTGGCTGTGCTATGTGCAGAATGTATGCCTGTATATAACTAGCTATAACCCACATTTCCGGGAATTATAACTTTATAAAAAGGACAGAAAGCGGCTACTGTATATAGCACTTACACAGCACTTTCACCAAATGTTTGCATCACATAACAAAATATGGCTATGTAACATGAAAAATACACTCCCCTCCTTTTCGCTCTCCTCTTCTGCCAAAGCAAGTTATCACCAAGCTATTGTTCACCCAGATTTACCTATGGGGATTTCTGAAGCGTTACATGCCATATTTTTCATACTAATCAATGTTTACTAGTTCCAAGTGCTAAAATGCTACCTACAATCCTAACAAAGAACTGATGTCCAAGAGTAATAGTTCTTTTCACTCTTTTTTTAGTCAAAGATGACACCACAAAACATTTCCCCAAAAAGCCAATGACTAATCTACAGCAGTTGATTAAAGGACTTTTCTCCATTAAACAGAGGGGCATATCTGAATATTGGCTACCTGGTCTAATATTTGATATGTTAATTCAACTTTAAAACATTTTTTTTGAAATGGCACTTTAAAAAAAAAAAAAAAAAAGACTCTCAGAATGGTGCAAGCATCCTCCAAAAATGTTAATTATTTAGACATCACAAAGTTTGGTAAGTGTATTAAAGAACAGTGATCCATGGAGCTAACAATCTATTTTTAGACATGATACAAGGAATGACAGCAAACAACTGTAGGGAGAGTGAAAGAAAAAAAAAAGGAGGACAAGGGTTACAATAACATTTATTTTTTTACTTAGGTTTTTTTTAAGTGAAAAATGGAAAAAGGAAAAGCAGCCAACCGTTGCAGGATTATGCAAATACATGAAATTCTGAAAGTGAAACTGACTAGTAACAGACTATGCACTAGACCATATTCAAAAAAAGGCTAGGTAATAAGTTTCATTGGGAAAAAAAACAATTATAGTAAAACTGCAGGTGTAGTTTGTAGCAATTGTAGATTTTATTATTATTATTATTTTATCTTACCATTTTAACTTAATAGTGTCCCTGTGAGGAATGGATTGTGTGCATTCAGGATGACAAAATGGGGAAATGGAACCTGGGTGATCTTGGGGACAGAAAGAGTGCCTGTGGGGAGGGAGGGAAAGTAGGGCAAAACTGAACCAGAAAAACCTCTGCCCACTTCTTCCAGAAGGTGTGAAAAAGTGAGAGGAGATTTAGGTTTACAACTAGGGTTGCCAACCCTCCAAGATTGGCCTGGAGCCTCCAGGAATGAAAGACTAATCTTTAATTCAAAATTATATCGTGTGATTAAATCTCTAGGAATACATCCAACCAAATTGGGCAACCCTATTTACAATAAAACTCTAAAAAGGGTTAAATTTGCCAGCTCTGGGGTTTTCTTGCAAATCATCTACCATTACTATGTATTCACAGTGGTCTTTTCCTGGCAGGTATTTCCTGGCCTCACCACATTTCATTAGGATTATAATTATCTCTTGCTAGATCTTCTAATTATGGCTCAGTATATTTAAACAGGACAGTCATTCATGATTTATTTAATAGTATTAGATTATTAAGTAATAAGTATAAATATGTTTAAAGCTATACTTGCTTATCCATTTAAGATGACTAAGTCATGAAGTAAATAGGATTTAAAGTATTGGTGGGAATTTAGGTATCATCTACACATGGCAAACACATGCATGCAAATATAAATCACTATCCTTTTTTATAAAACCCTCAGTTAACTGTCATGTATCTTATCTGCATTTTCCCCATAATTTCTGTTAATTTCTATTCAGATATAAATTTATTGGCTTTATTCTATGTAAATGCAGATCATTTTCCAGCAAGGATTTGAGACATCAGAATTGTTTCTGTGGTATGACAGGAGTTCTTTAAGAGGGAACATATTTTTAGTTATTTATCACACACGATGAACACCTTTATTACACCGTGGTAATATTCCTCTATTAAGATTTCTGAATAAATATTGTAATAAATGCAAATATACATCTGACCACTTGGCAATTAATCATAATATATTACACTCAAGACAAAAACATTCCCAACTTTCCATATTGTTAAGGTACACTAATTTCTGCAATTTCATACACCACTTAAACATACCATAGTCTTGGACACATGCCACTGTAAACAGTTGAAGGCAGGCTGAATCACCAGTAATCCCAGTGGTGCTTGAAATTCACTAACTTGACCACATAAAACACCATAGTCAAATGACAAGAGACCGTTTTTGAAAGCCACTAAACTGTTCATCTGACCCCCTGAGAACTCTTAATAAAATCCTTGGCTGTACAGGCACACAAACAATAACTAACATTTATTTATGCAAGCTACAATTCCACTGAAGGCCTTCGAGTTATGTCAAGCTACCAGAAGCAGAGCCTCACTACTTTTCTCTTATTTCTGAGAAGCTGAAGATACATCCGTGTTAAATTTCAATAGCCTGGAGGATCATTAAGACAGTGACTTTTACATTTTTATTGTACATCTATGTTTAAAAACGGCATGTATGTTTCTAAATAAATGTCACATTTAACATTTTCAAAACTCTGTTCCAAATTGGTTACACTCCTCAGTGATGTGTAAGGGAACGTGGTAAATGAAACCATCCTGGTTTGAAGTTAAGCAAAAGGGAGCAATGAGAGAGAAAAAATGAAGGAATTGGCAAAATGGAGCAAATTTTGAGAAATGGGATAGAACGGAAGTAAGAAAAACATACTGAGTCTTATTCAGAAAAATTTCCCCAAAACCAGCTAAGCAAGTTCTACCAAGAATCTAGTCTTTCTAAGCTCCCTGACTGGCACTTATGCAGAAATTGCCCAACCAGACACTAAACCTTGGCAGCATTTGGAGTAATATTTTTCTCAAGATGAACAGGTCTTTAACAGTTTTGCTAATGGTTACAAAACATTGGCAGAGCTCTAAATTCTGGGCATGTATTATGCAAATATGTATTACAGCTGTTTTTATTTAATATGGTGCAGAAAAAACATGCATGCAAGAGCAAAGGCAAATTATATCATGGAAATATGCTGCTGCTGTCAATGAAATTCTGATTTATAGACCAGTTAAAGAAAGATAGTGCTTTTAATTTCTTAAAATTCTTTCTAAAATAAATTATATATTCAAACACAAATGTCTATTTCTATCACAAGACAAACAATATGTTAAAAATTAAAGATTCATCCATTTACTTCCAATACCAAGACTAGTAACAAACTCATTAGTAACAAACACAGTTAAATAAGAAAGTCATGACTTATCAACTTTCCACAAACGTTGTCCTTTCCATTTTTCCAGTTCTGTAATGTGCCTTCTCCATAATAAAGTGCCCAGCAGTTCCTGTTCAACTTGGATTATACATTATCTAAGCAAGAGTGAACTGAAAAGCAAGCATCTGATAGATTATAGCTCAAATTCTTGGATGAATTATGCTTCTGTTAGACTTCACTGTTCTTGAGACGTGACCTAGTGTACCATGTAGAGTTCATTAGATTATAGAAATCTATAACCTCACCCTGGCTTCAAAGATATAGCAGGAAACAGAAACAGAAAATACAATTTAATTCACTGACTCCACCAATCATCTCCAACATTTTTCTCCTCACATAGTTTTTTCCTACTGGAGATTATGAAATATTAAATAATCAGATAAGAATTTAAACAATTTAGTTACATTAATTCTTGCACATGCCAACAGAATATGGTTTTATATAGAACCTTTCATACTCCTCAGCCTCGTTCAATCCTGTCAACATATTTATAGTGTCGATAAATGGCAAAAAAGTACTTCCAATTTGATATTTATGATGTGACACTGTGCATGTAATTTACAGTCCTGGGTAGCAGTTAAGGGATAATATCTATTATCAGTAAAAGAAAATGTGTTTTTATGTTACAGTAGCACATGGAGTCCCCATAAATGAGAACAGCTCCATTGTGCTAGGTGATGTACCAAGTAAGAGACTGTAAACTCTTTAGGGCAGAGACTTCAAGTATGAAGATCAGACTGAATATGTGAATGCAACAACAAATGGGAAGATAGGATGTCATAACAGTAATACAAATATACAGTTTTGCAACCTAGAGGAAACCCCACTTATTATGTTGATGTTTGCAATATAAAAGGAAGGCTGGAAATTCAAGAAATCTCCAGCACTTCTGAAATTATTTGCAGCAACCTTAATAAAATTCTACAAAAAAATTGAGGATCATAGCAATATCTAATAAGGAGCTGTTTCCAATTCCAAATTCACTGAAACTCCAGCATTTCACAAGGCTAACATTTGCTACAGAAAGGAACAGTTTAAAAAACCAAACCAAACAAAAAACTACGCACCAGCTCCATGGAGAATGAAGCTGGCATTGCAAATTGAGGACATTGAATTCCTTTTCCTCCTACTCTTCCCGCATCTGTTTTGGCTGGCGTCTGACACAAGCATTCCGATTGATGTCACCTGGCGAGTCCACCAATGCTACGGCATGCTAGTCAAGACAAAAAACCTACCAGAAAAGAAGGCAGACAGCTCAGCAGCTGGGGAAAAAGGGTTTTAAGCATTGTGGCTGCTTTTCAGCAGCACTGCTTAAACCCTTGCTGATTAATATGTCTCCCCACTACAATTGCTCTCTTGTTTGATAGATTCCTTTGTTCTGTTTCACACTTCTAGACTGAACGGTGACAGACCAGCACATGACTGGCTGGAGGACAACAGTTGGAATGGTGACTCAAGTGCTGGCCACAATAGATGTGAAAAATACTCTCTAGCACAGCGCTTCTCAAACTTCATTGCACCGCAACCCCCTTCTGACAGCAAAAATTACTACACAATCCCAGGGGGGAGACCGAAGCCTGAGCCTGCCTGAGTCCAGCCACCCGGGAGAAAGGGGGGCGGGGGAAGAGCCCAAGGGCTTCAGCCCTAGGTGGGGGCGTGTAATCTGAGCCCCCCTCCCTGCCCAGGACTGAAGCCAATCTTTCTGAAAAGTCTGCTCCCTTTTGGATGAAGCTGGCAAAAGAAATCAACTTTTTTTTTTTTTTTAATGTTTGCTGAATGGCCCACGTATAATTTGACAGTGGTAAACAAGTCCTGCAAAGTGCAACACATAGAGCTTGATTTCTCATTAACTTGGGCAGTTACTCCTGCCCAAGATTTTTATTAATTTATTACAGAAGATGACTTGTAGCATACTCTACAGTTATGAAAAACTGCACTGTAGCGGCCTTCCTCCCCATTTTAATACGCTCTTAGCTTTATGAAATATTAACCATTTAGGGTGAAATTTTCCATTTTTTCCTCCCACACTTCTTTTAAAAAATATTTTTTAAACTCATATATAGAAAACTTGATGTTTTTAACATGACATAGAAACAATTATGGACTAGTGAGATTGCTCAGTTTGAAAAATAGTGAGGTTTTATTAAAAAAGGTATAATAATTTAAAAAAAGTGTCTACTGAATACAGAAAGAAGAAATTTTCTTAAATCTCCTGATGCACAGTTAAGCACAGATGCACTGTACTTGCTTGGGTAGTTAATTAAGTGCACACAGGTGGCTTTCATAGTATTTACTGCATAGTGAATTCCTTAAAAACCCTCCCCCTGCTTCTGTTGGTCTCTTATAGCCCCCCCCCCCTTTTTTTAATACTAGTAAATTAAATGACCAAAATTAGCTTAATGAAATATGAAGGTTGTCAGCTCAAATACCCACAAGGCAGGTCGTCTCCATTTTGATTTGCGTTTTATTAATGCTAAACTGCTGATGCTGAACGCCCTACACTTACAACAGGCAAAAAGGTGAATAACTAGAAATAATAGGCGCAGGAAAAGAAATTATACAGTGGAGATACCGGCAGATAGCAGCAGCCACATAGGCTCCTAAAAATATCATTCACTTTCCAAAATTAATTTTGCAACTTTAACTTAATGATTGACGTTAAAAAGAAACATTTGTCTAAGCTTTGAGCAACTGATGTCATTGTAGGAATGGGAAAAAGGCTTGAGCTATTGACTTACTTTTTTAGTGTTGACCAATGTAGTAGACAAATATTAATATTCATACCTGTAAATGAGGTTTTTACGGTTCTGGTGCATTGGTCTAAAACTCCTGGGATCTACCTAGCAGTTCCTTACAAAGGTAACTTGGGTGGATGGGTAGAAGCTGCCAAGCAAATTAACTCTTCTGAGTCACTGTACAGTCAAAGCCTCCATCTTCTAAAGGCATGTTAGTCTAAGTCGGGGTCGGCAACCTTTCAGAAGTACTGTGCCGAGTCTTCATTTAATCTCTCTCTGATTTAAGGTTTCGCGTGCCAATAATATATTTTAACGTTTTTAAAAGGTCTCTTTCTATAAGTCTGTAATATATAACTAAACTATTGTTGTATGTAAAGTAAATAAGGTTTTTAAAATGTTGAAGAAGCTTCATTTAAAATTAAATTAAAATGCAGAGCCCCCCGGACCGGTGGTCAGGACCCGGGCAGCGTGAGTGCCACTGAAAATCAGCTCACGTGCCATCTTTGGCATACGTGCCATAGGTTGCCTACCCCTGGTCTAAGTAGTGCCAAAGAAGAACACAGAGAAGACCAGACAACGGCTTCCATTATTATTTGTATTACCGTAGCACCTGGAAGCCCTAGTAATGGAACCAGACCTCCGTTGTCAGAAACATTTAGAGGCATCCAAGTGTTGAAGCATCCAACTATTAGCCATTCTGCAAAAGCTTGGACGCTGAAAGTTACAGTTAATATGACTAATCATGACTAAATCCCCTTAGAAAAAACACCAGTGTTTTTAAATGGTATTTTCCTAGTGTTGTAGGATTCACTTTCCGTACAGTGGCTCATATTAGGAAGTAAATAGGGATCTTTCCTGAAATTTATATTCAACTGATGCAGGAAAGATATCTGCTCACCTAAGGGGAGTCTCAACACCTTTGTGATATGCTTTATTGTAAAACCATGTGAACCCTAACAAGTCAAAACACACAACAGGGGTTTCTTCAGGTGAAGTCCCAGGAAAGGCTTCAAATTTTCAGCTTGCTTCACCCAACTTCAAGAGGAATCCCAGTTCTCATCTCTGATCTAGTCCTTCCTCCCAGTAATCCTTTCTTTGCAATTCTCACTACCAGAATCAAAACATTCCTCAAGTAATTCCACCTGCCTGCCCCAGCAACGCTACCTTAAAATTCCCTGCACACAGGGAAAATCACAATAGTCCTCCCTCTACCCTGAAGATGATGATTAACCCCATTCCTGGCAACCTCTGGATGGGTTCTGGAAACTTCTTAATAATTTCTGACCCATTTTAAATTACATATTTAGGAAACGGAAATGGAAAAGATGCATGAAGCAACAACTGGTCTGTTACAGAACCCTGCGGACAGATCTTCGGTTGTCTGGTTTGCAAAATTTCAGAAAGAAAAATCCTGCTGGAATAGTTTAAATTAGACACATTATTAAAAATGACGATAATGGAGTTACTTATCTGCATTAGAGGTTAAAACACAAGCTAACAAAAAATGTATTAGCTGCTAATCAGATTAGAGATTCAGACTATTAATTTCTAAATCGATACAAACTAGGTTAGAAATATCCATGAATCTAACTGACTTCTCATAGTAAGCATTGTAGGGCTAACTTAACTCACTACATTTCATTGGGCAAAACTTATTTCGCACCACAACCACTCCACAGATTGATAGGAGGGGGAGAGGGATAGCTCAGTGGTTTGAGCATTGGCCTGCTAAACCTAGAGTTGTGAGTTCAATCCTTCAGGGGGCCATTTAGGGATCTGGGGCAAAAATCTATCTGGGGATTGGTCCTGCTTTGAGCAGGGGGTTGGACTAGCTGACCTCCTGAGGTCCCTTCCAACCCTGGTATCCTATGTGGACATAAGAGGTAGAAATTTACTATAACTGTTGCTTTACACAAAATACACAGCTCCAAAAAGAAAAAGGTTTTAGATGAAATGTTATATTTCTGAATTAAAGTATTCCATCTTCATCCATGACAATTCGCATACTTGTCTAGTCTCTCATTTGTTTCAATGCACCTAATAACAATGCAACAAGTAACTTAATTCTGAAGACGTTTACACAGCACTTAATATCATTTATTTTAAAAAGGTCTAATTAAATGGTCAGAGCTTGAAAGCCCTCTGAATCTCAAACGGGATACTAGCTGTCTGCATCAAGAAAGCTGTCAAAGGCTTTTACACTGCCATAAGGCCAGCAGTATATGTAGCCACACTGAAAAACATAAGACATGAAGAAACTATTAAAGCTAATTTGGGCTTTGCAGTTAACACATACCTCACTAATTCACACTAATGACTGGGTTCCCTCATTATGAATTATTGAATTTTGCAAATCAGTATATGAATAAACAGCACAGTATGGCTAATGCGTCACCAAAAGTACTGTGTTCATTTTCCAGCAAGTGTAGTTCACTTTTGTTTATAATAGTTCAGTACACTGGCAAGTGTTCTCTGATAGAGTTTCTAAAAATAATGAAGTGTTAGTAATATAGCAACTACTACACTCTACAGTTTTAAAGCTTTGCAGAGAGATATGGAAAGAGGACTTTTCATATGTATAAATTAGGAAGTGATGTTCTAACTCTGCCTTTGAAGAGAAACACACTCCAAATTACCTTTAATCTTAGATTAAAAAACACTTTTTCAAAACCTGAAATTAACAAATGTGTTCGGGACCTAGAAGTGAAACAGACAATTGTTATAGTGAACAAAGAAGAAACTGATATAATTAAATTTTCATGGTCCAAGCTGAGAAAAATGCAGAAAGTAAAACAGCAACAACAACAAAAAAAGTGGAAAGTAACAGCTGCAGCTCTAATAATCTAAACATTTTTAATCTAAACAATTTTAATATATTTTTGTTTAAAGTGTAATTTTAACTTCACAGAATCAATTTTAAAAGATATGATTTTGTTATGCACTATGTTGATATGCACAGCTTTTTTTATGGTTAGGACCTAAAATAAAAGCAGTTTCAAACAATGGACCTATGTAAGAGGTATTAATTTAAAATAAGACATAGCTATAATCAGGAGGGGTGGATATTTTCAAACAAAAATTTAACAGCATGTGAAAGTTAGGGTTTAAAGTACAGATTAGTATTTTAACGAGGATTAATATGTGCTCCACCCTTCAGCTTCAAAAGATTTTTATGGTTTGATAACTACTATGGGATTTTCAAGTATTTTGCTTTTTTAATAAAACAGTCATATCATCACTTTCCAGGGCTAGATGCTTCTGTGTGCCCAATAACACTCGTAAGCCAACAGTACTGCAGAGTAAGTTGTGGCCTGTTGTGTGTTGTTGTATGGTAATAAATTTTGACTGTATATTACTGATCTACTCTTACCATTACCCACATGCTTTATATTGCAGCATTTTACACTGTGCCCAGAAATAGGGTGTCACAGTTACTAGACATGCTCAGTAACTGTTTCTGAAGTAGTATAGGAAGTTTTAATTGTAGGCAATCCAACTGGCAGGTCACACCCTGTCACACTCCAAGAGATGAGCCAATTAGAGCACAGGAGAGTGGAGGGGGAGTTATAAATAATGGAGTTAAGACAGTCCTGTGGACTCAGTGGCTGATATAGACAGGACCCCTATCAAGCCCGGCCCCCCAACTTCCCCAGCCCCAACTCTGCTGTAGACGGCCCAGACCAACCCCAAGCACAGCTGGGGCACTTGGACCTGCTGGGGCGGCATGGCCAGGGTGGCGTGGCCCGGACCCAGGCATGGCCGGGGCGGGGCGCCGCTGGAGCACACCAGACCCAGATTGGACCTGCTAGGGCTGGAGGAGGGGCACCTATTGTGCAGCCGCAGCCCAAGAGCTGCCACAGTGGGGAGAAGCGCCTCTCCCCACCCAGCGCAGGTGCTGCTGCATGGAGAGAGAGATGGGGAGGGAGCCCGAGCACCCTCCTGCACCCAAACCCCTCATGACCTGCCCCACTCCAGAGCCTGCACCCCTAGCCAGAGCCCTCACCCCCTGCACCCAGCCCTCTGCCCCAGCCCTGAGCATCTCATCCCCTGCCTCACTCCAGAGCCCACACCGCCAGACGGAGCCCTCACACCCCTGCACCCCAACCCTCTGCCCCAGCCCTGAGCCCCCTCCCACACTCCAAACCCCTCGGCCCCACCCCCACCCCATAAATTTTGTTATGTCCACCAATATGAAGGTGAGGTGTCACACATCACCTCCATATTGGTGGACATAACAAAATTCATTCTGCTCATGGGTGGGAAAAATTAGAGGGAACACTGCTCTCCACATTGAGAGAGGGGCGGATTGGGTAATAAACTTACACTGGCCAGGCTTCTGACCAGGGCAAGATGGTACAGTTTTGGGGTCAAGGCTAGGGGCTTGGTAGATTTGCTAGTGCCTTTCTCTGTGGGATTTATGAGTGGCTCAGGGAGCATTTATGCAATTTAGCTGGGTGAGGGGCTCCATATGCGGTTGTGCTGAATGATGATAAAGCCTGGAGGGGTTTGCTGCTTGTCACTAGCAAAGCATTGTGAGAGATAGCCCAGGCTGGAGAGTTAAGCAGCACAGCGGTACACCATTCCAGGTTGTACCCCAAGGATCTTGTCACAGTTGCCCAGCCTATCTGTTCACTCAGGATTTTGCCAAAAGGTGGAGATGACACACATAGGGTTGAGTTTTAGCAGTTTGCAGAGCGTGGATTGACATACTGCCAATGTCACTAACATACACTTTTTTCATTACTTATGTGTAGGCATCTAGAGGCTACAATAAGCATCTTAACTGAAGAAAAAAAAAGTCAGCATATTTCAAGTGAACTTATTTAACACTGCACTTCATAGAGAGATAATCAGGAAAGAATTAAAACAAAACAGGAGATAAACTGCTGGCTTTAGGGCAGTCTTTGTGAAATAAATAGCCCCCCCAAAATGACCATTTCTTAAATTTTATATTACTCGGTGCCTTTCATCAAGTGGGTACCCTAGTTTGATATCACAAACTAAGTAACACTGTATAGGTGTACAGATGTCTAGAATGTTCTGTCGATGTATCTATGCTGAAGTCACTCTGACTGTCACCTTCACTGTTAAAATTCTGTGTCATTATTTCTGTTATAAACAAAGTATCTTATAAACTCTGTTTTGTTTTTTTACAAAAAGATCACTCTGGGCTGAAACTCAACATACGAATTTTCCAGGCAGAGCAAATGTTTTATTATTGTTATAAAAAGTGATATTATTTCCAGCACTCCTAGTCAAGCTTTTATTCTGGTTTCTTTACAGATTAAATGAGGAAAAAGTCTGGGCTTTCAGGAAAAACAACTTCCAAAAGGGACATCTATCAGAGTGTGGAACAGACTCCAGGAAACTTTGTGGAGGGCTGTGGATAAAGAGCAGACATAGCATTTTCAGTGCTTGAGTCTTTAAATAAATGTATTATAGGAATGATGCTGCCTGATTCTGCAAGACAGAAACCACCTGCAAGGTACTATATGCCCTCAACTCTCGTTAAAATCAGTGAAATTGCCTCCCTCATGCTCCTTCCCTGGAAAGAGGCATATAACCCAATTTGGGCCCCCTCCCCATGTTCATATACAAGACAGCCCTCTGCACCCAGAGGGGTTTGTTGGAGGTCAGGTTTGGCTTTAAAGTGACTTACTCCAGTGTAGCCTCACAAATAAGCTGCTGGAAGGAAGGAAAGAAAGCAGGATACATTCTATAGATATTTTGACAATTCACTGCTTTGTGCTATTTAAGGCCTTAGACTGTTTTACAAAGACTGGAAAATTTAATACAAGTTTTTAAAAGGAAGCAGCAAAAAACATTCAGCTCTGCTCATCCATAATCACTTTCATCTGCCATTTCAGGGACATCAGGCATGTGACTGCATCTGGATTTGGATTTTTGCAAAGAAAACTCTCTCTACATCCTTGTACAATAGGTCAGAGCAATAAACATACATACATACAAAAAGAAAACTATCATCTCTGCCTTCTGTGCAATTTGAATGGAGTGAGGGTTGGTCCTAACCTATTTCATCTTCCACTCAAGAACAAGTTGGATGAATAAATAATTAAAATTCTCTGAAGTACACCAGAAGCACCATTTGTCTTTAAATCATTTTGTCTATTTGTTCTTCAAATTCCTTCATAGTTTGTATAGACTCTTTCCAGAAGTTGAAAGGGAAGCAGTTAATCCTCTCCCCAGACCAGAAAGACCACTGCTCCCTATACTCAGACACCTGAAAAATAGGAGAGCTGGGCCAGCTGCATACAATGAAGCGTTCTAGGAAAAGGAAGTGCCATGGGGTGCCTGGGGCAGGCTGGTGACGGACTATAGGATTCAACAAGAAGAGTGAAGTTAAGGGGAAAGTTGGGTTTCCCATCTCAGTGAGTAAACTGGTAAGGCGAGCTTGCTTGAAACAGGTCACCTCTTTACAATGTTAACTGGCTTTCCTCAGCCCAATTTTTCATTTATATTTGGCCTTTAAAGATGCAGTAAACTTACCTTGCAATGCTCTGCAATAAATCAGACCAGGTTAGTATCTAAACCCTATCTCAGCATATAGACTCTTTTGGACTTGCCATGGCCTAGAAAGAGTCTCATTTAAATGCAAAGTTTATGTTGTGTCTCATTAGTCTCAGCAGGGCTTCATTTATTTGAAAGAGAAAAACCAAAAGAGCGACTCAATAAAATCTTTGCCTGTTAATACTTCCTGCAGCTTTGATCCACCAGAGTACATAGATTAGTCCCACCTTCAAATCAGACAGATGACTATCAATAGCATTTTCCTTCCTTCCTCCCCTTTCCTCTCAACAATTAACATGAATAACACAAGCCATAACACAAATATGCGCAGACATTTGTTGCCTACATACTGATGGTTGGATGTCAGCACTGGCGGGTCTGGGCTACAGGAAGGAATTACCAGGTAAAGAATCCTCTTTTCTGCAGTCTAATGGGATCTAACTTGCATCCCAAGCAATTTTTAGTAGAAGGTTTGGGAAGAAAATGGCTGTTACATTAACAGGACATGCGGGACAGAGATTCAAAAATCCCAAGGCCATTGTGATCATCTAGTCTGACCTCCTGTAGAACACGGGTCACAGAGATTCACCAAAGTAATTCCTGGAGCATACTTTTTAGGGGGAAAAAGATCCAATCATCATTTAAAAATGGCCAGGAATGGAGAATCTACCACAACCTTGGTAAATTGTTTCAAAGGTGAAGTACCCTCACTGGTAAAAATGTGTGCCTTATTTCCAGTCTGAATTTGTCTAGTTTCAACTTCCAGACAATGAATCATGTTATACCTTTCTCTGCTAGACATTATTAAATATTTGTACTTATAAAACTGTGATCATGTCACCCCATAACCCTCCCCCTTTGTTAAGCTAAATAGATCAAGCTCCTTGAGTCTATCACTATATGACATATTTTCTAATACTTTAATCATGCTTGTGGCTATTCCCTGAACCCTCTCCAAATTTATCAAAATCCTCCTTGAACTATGGACACCAAAACTGGACACAGTATTCCAGTGGCGGTCACACAACTGCCAAATACAGAGATAAAATACCCTCTACTCAAGATTCCCGTTTATGCATCCAAGGATAGCATTAGCCCTTTTGGCCCCAACATCACACTGGGAGCTCATATTCAGCTGATTATCCTCCACAACCTCTGAGTCTTTTTCAGAGTCACTTCTTCCCAGGATGGAGTCCCCCATCCTGTAAGTAGGACCTACTTTCTTAGTTCCTAGACGAATACATTTAGCTGTCTTAAAACAAATTGTTTGTATGTGCCTAGCTTACCAAGTGATCCGGTTTGCCCAGCATCAATAATCAGTTATCTTCGTTATTCAACACTCCCCCAATGTTTGTGTCATTGGGGAACTTTATCATTGATGATTTTATGTTTTCTACCAGGTCATTGATCAAGATGTTAAACAGCCCAAAGGCAAGAACCAATCCCTGCAGAACTCCACTGGAAACACAAGCACTCGATGATGATTCCCCATTTACAATGACATTCAGACCTATCAGTTAGCCAGCTTTTAAATCTATTTAAGGTGTGCCATGTTAATTTTATATCATTATAATTTAATCAAAATATTGTGCAATACCAAGTCAAATGCCTTACAGAAGTCTAAGTATATTACATGACAGGAGACATAAGCTTGAAAGATATAAGCATTTTGCCATCAGAGACTCCTGAGCCTTTTCACCCTAATCTGAAACAACTACAGAATTTGCCTCATTTCCTGTTATTGCCTGCACAGAAGGCCTGAGATACTATTTCTTGGAATGCTGCCTCCTTCACGAGCACTCGGTAAATCGGTTTCCAGCTAAGACAGTGAGGTTGTACTTTGGGGGGGAGGGGGCATAAAAAGAGCTCAAGTACACAGATGTCACTACCCATTTCAAAATGATCAGCTATTAGTTGCTAACTATCTGATTTCCACAGAGAGGAGGGACCAATCCACCTGTCTACACAGGTGACATCAAAGGCACAGAAATACAATAATACATCATCTTTTCTATCTAACTACGCTGCATTCTTTTAGTCCTCGGCTGTGCCTTTTTTGAAATGTTAATCGTTGGGAGGTTAGAGCATTTCAGCCCTCCATATCATAGACATTCTGCTCTACAGTAACACTGACCAGGTGAAAACACTCTGGCTCTCCACAGATCATGTGCGAAGTTAGCACAGTGGAGGAGCCTTGAAGCATGGTGCTCCAAGAACACACGACCAAACAGGTAATGAAACAAGCCCACCTTTGCAGTGAGTGAAATTGCTTATTTCCTTTTACAATTAAGACTACATATCAATTAGCACACAGTACATCCCAGTCACAACACACTTTTGACAAATGAGATTGAGGTAATGCCATTTTCTTGGCGGCTTGGTTATAGAAATGGAGGGGTATTCTCTGCAAGAGATCTGCAGTTTATTCCTGGATATAAGCGCTCGGATCTCATTCCCACAACCACTGCAGGGCTGGCATGTGGCTAAAAGGCCTTTACTTTGTTGAATACTGTGTGCAAATACATATTTGCAATCATATATACAGCATACAGTGATATTGTCTTTACATGAACAATTAGCAGCAGTTAGACGCTACTATGCTTGAATGATCTATGTTAGTAAAACACTCAGCCACCAGTATAATCAAGTTTCATTGTCACCAGTGGCTCCCACCACACTGATTAGTAGTGGAATTGACAGCATATCCCTGAGGTGGTAGCCAGGATAATAGAAAATACAAATAAATGACTTCCAGTGTGATCAGGGGAGCAATGAAATCTTCTGGTTCTCCAAGTGGCTTAAAGAAACGCCAGTTTAACTGTCCATCAGTAGTGCCTTTCCATGGGGATTACGGTAACTTGCAGGCAACTCTTATTTAGAAAGCTCAAAAGCTTCAGAAATCCACCAAATGAGCTTCTACACATAAAACCTAAGGCAGCTAATGCTGTAAGAACAAGTAGTAGCAAGTTTGTCTCCAAGAGGTGCAAAAAGCAAAAAAGTTGGGACTATGGAAAGAGATAGTGAGTCAAAGAATATTAAGAAAACATTTAGAATGTAATACTTCTGTTTTACAAACACACGCACAAGACAACTTTCAAACGCCATTCTATAAAGCCTGGGGATTCTGGGAACAAGACAACAAACGTAAGAAATCCTCACTGACATTGTAGCCATACAATTTTCAGTTGTCAATTACTCATTTTATGCAAGTCTGAAGAGCACAAATCTCTACCCTCTCTATACATCCTGATTTCGTAGAATCACAGAAGTGCAGGGCTTGAAGGGACCTCAAGAGGTCATATTGTCCATTCTCCCTCCCTCTCTGCAGCGGGGTTAAGTAAAACTAGGCCATACCTGATAGGTATTTGTCCAACCTGTTCTTAAAAACCTCCAATGATAATGATTCCACAACCTGCCTAGGTAACCTGTTCTAGTGTTTAACTGTCCTCACAGTTAGAAAGCTTTTCCTAATATATATCCTGAATTTCCCATCCTGGAAACTAAGATTACTTCTTGTGCTACCCTTAGTGGACAAGAGGAACAATTAATGACGATCCTGTTTATAACAACCTTTTATATATTTGAAGACTTACATCCCCCCTTCAGTCTTCTCTTCCCTAGACTAAACATACCCAGTTCTTTTAAGCTTTCCTCATAGGTTATTTTTCCCAAACCTCTTATTTTTGTTGCTCTCCTCTGAATTCTCTTCAATTTATTCAAGTCTTCTTGAGCTGTGAGGGCCAAAACTGGAGGCACTGCTGCAGCTGAGGCTTATACATGACACTCCTGTTAATATACCTCAGAATGACATTTGCTTTTTCAGCAACTGCATTGCATTATTGACTCATTCAATTTGTGATCCACTCTAACCCTCAGATCCTTTTCAGCAGCACTACCACCTAGCCAGTTATTCCACATTTTGTTGTTGTGCATTTGATTTTTCCTTCCTAAGTGAGGTACTTCGCGTTTGTCTTCAGACCAATTCTCCAATTTTTCAAGGTCATTTTGAATTTTAATCCTGTCCTCCAAAATGCTTGAGATCCCTTCCCAGCTTGATGCCATCCACAAATGTTATAAGTTCGCTCTCCGCTTCATTATCCAGGGTGTTAATTAAAATATTGAATAGTCCCAGACCGGTGAGTGACCTCATTAGTTATGTCCTCCCAGTTTGAGACCAAACCACTGACATGGTCTTTCAACCAGTTGTCCACACACCTTATAGTAGTTTTATTTAGACCACATTTCCCTAATTTGCTTATGAGTATGCCATATGGGACTGTACCAAACACCTTACTAAAGTCCAGACATAACATGTCTACTTCTGCCCTATCCCCACCCCACCCTCACTAATCTGGTTATTCTGTCAAAGGAGGATTGTTTTGGCACAATTTGTTCTCCACAAATCCATATTGGCTATTACTTGTCATCTTATTGTGCTCCAGGTTTGAACGTGGTGGATAGCTCAGTGGTTTGAGCATTGGCCTGCTAAACCCAGGGTTGTGAGTTCAATCCTTGAGGGGGCCACATAGGGATCTTGGTCCTGCTAGTGAAGGCAAGGGGCTGAACTCAATGACCTTTCAAGGTCCCTTCCAGTTCTAGGAGATAGGATATCTCCATTTAAAAAACAAAAACAAAAAACACCATCCTGATTCATAATTTGTTCCAGTATCTTTCTGGGTATTTACAGTTACTTGGCTCCAATGAAGAACATTTAAAATGCTTATGTTTGAATATTTTAAGTGGGTAGGAGGCCTTGGAGAGTGCAGCTCAATATACTCCAAGTATAAAACAGATACAAATAAACTAAATAGGAGCAAGAATCTGTTACAAGAGGGAGTTTGAAGATTGAGCATTAGTTGTCTATGTTCCCATCTTCTGAAAACAAACAACAGAGAAGGGCAGAGGCATTAGGGTAGGGACACTGCACAGTTAGAGCAGGTGATTGGCACCCAGGTCTGAGCACTCAGGTTAGCCTAGCCCAAGTGTGAGCATTGATACAGCAAAGCCCTACCCGTGCTACTGTGTCCTCACTTTTCTGCATTTGTCTGTGTGTGTCTGGGGGAATATCCTGTGATTGTGTGTGCTGAGATGCTCTAGCATTCTTTCCCAGTCATTTCTATCAATTGTGGGAGAATCTGAATAGCAGGAAGGAAATGGAAGACTATTAGTATTTGAATGATTTAGTATTTGTCTGCACCCTCACAGCAAAGGGGTTCCAGCCAGGTATAAAGCACAGCTCAGGCTTTAATTCTGTGCAAGCAAGCACAGGTTCAAAGTGCAAATAAACCCTTGTTTGAGGATTGTGCATGTGGATGGTAGTGGGGTTTGGGCAAAAACACATGTGGAGGCACAGGCTAAGATTACAGTGTAGACATACCATAAGAGAATATTCTGATGCAGTTATCTGAAAAGAGCAGATATTTTTACAATGAACTAGAGAATGTGATCAATTCATTTCTAGTATTTCTTGTGTTTCCATTAATGACTAATTAGTATATTGGAAACAGGTATTCTTTTAAAAATATAATTTTTAAATAGTAAGTAGGAAATCCTATATACAGAAATTATAGTCAAGTGTCAACCACATATAGTAGAAGTATAGTCCAGCTCTCTCTTAAAATATCTATTTACAATGTTTTATTTTTTCATATATACCACAAGAAAGCCATCAAGGAGGAAGAGAGATTGTATATTTGCACATATTTTCAGCTCAATCCTGTTTTCTCTGAAGTTAATGTGGTTTTTGCCACTGATTTCAATGGAAACAGGATAGCACCAGGTAAGTATGTGGCAACATACCTTTGCTTGTATAGTACAGATATAGGTGTATAAACACAACCAGAATCTTTATCTGCTTATATCAGAATCTTGTAGAAATTTAGATTTTTAAAAGCAGGTAGGCCCAAATAAATCCATTAAAAAAACCACCTAAAGAGTAGTTCCAAACTCATAATTTTCCTACAGCAAAATTTAGACAATTTTCAATGGGACTTAGTGATTACTGTAATAGTTGGATCTGGTTAGATAGATATTCCTGAGGAAGGAAGAAAAAGAATGAAAGTTCAGTTGTAACAACTGCAGGACTGCATTCCAAAACTCTGGAGGTGTTAGGTCTTCCTTCTCAGTAATTATAATACAATACTGCAATAATTTATTTGTCAAGATAAAAACAAAAATGCAAAGTAACAATAACAAATGCCCACTGGAATACTCAGATATTCTCCAACACCAGCTACCCCTCACATGGGATTTTTTACGTTCAGTTATCACAGTATTTCTAGCATACATACACAAAAACCCAATAATATAAACACGATCAATAGACAGAATAACTATTGTTTTTAATATGCAGACATACACAGCATGAAAACTTTCACACTGCATATAAAATATCAGAGTAACTCAAAGAATCTACCGAGATTTCCAATAAATTTTTTCAAGTTGGTCATATGTTCTTATTTTACCTAATATTTCATGATAACTCAATGAAATATATCCTGCCTGCCCAAAAACACTTCTGATTAAAACAGAAGATATTTGAAAGATCATAAACACTTAGTAGCAGTAGGACTGCAGACGCCCGCATGAATGTTTTCACTCAAGATAAATAAGGCTATAGCAGCTGCTGTCTACAGTCCAGGGCCCATGCCCTATATCAATCAAATACACACAAACTAGCTTAACTGGAAGAGTCTAGAAATTATTTTACCCTAAGAGCTTTAACAGGAAAAACTTTTCTCCCCAGTTTAATGAAACAATCATTTCTGCACACAATTTATCATCGTCATGGGACCATCAAAACAAACTTGTAAGGAATGAATTAAAAATGACACCCCACTGAAAAACATTGTGTGTGTAGACTAAATAAAGAAAATCTTTCATCCTTAAGTTGTTTTCATTGTCTAGCTTTCCTCCACCTAGTAAATGTGTCTAGTAAGCTGCCTCCACCCAGAACATTTCTGGGCTCACTAGAAATAATGTGAAGAAAGTAGGATATATCTTTAAAAAAG
The DNA here is from genome assembly GCF_013100865.1 of Trachemys scripta elegans. Taxonomy (NCBI): domain Eukaryota; kingdom Metazoa; phylum Chordata; order Testudines; family Emydidae; genus Trachemys; species Trachemys scripta. Next base: position 18,793,577 of record NC_048303.1, on the reverse strand, counting down.
TCTTAATTAAAGAAACCTATTTGCAATAAAGATTTTAAACCCTGTTTAGATTGAGTGCCTCTGCAACTGCCAAGGTACACGACTCACTGACTAACTTTATGTGGGGCTAAAACGGATTGCCAAGGGTTCACTCAGTAGCAAGCAGCATAACTGGTTTAGAAAATCTATAAATTTATACCCCAAAACATAAATTTACTGTTTAATGGAGGCTAAGTTCAGGAGAGATATCAGGGATTCTTTTCTCCAGTTAAACAGAAATGGGCACTGTTGGAGGGACAATGAAGTGGGGGGATGAACAACCTTTTGGGAAGTTACACAAATCTGATTGTGTCCAAATCTTCTTCCACTGTCTGATTTATGGAAACATTTATATAATATTTACAGTGCTGGAAATGAACCAGGGATAATGAGTGGAAAAGGGCAGTTTAGACATAGGACTTGGGTGATGTGGAGTAATGGTTTAAGATGAAGAGCTGTGTGCAATCCACTGGATGTTGGGTGAGGGTGTCTAAAGAATATCAACTGTACTTGTAGAAGAGAAGAGACAGGCCTGGAGTAAAACTTCACAGTGGCTCTTTTTCTCCCAAAATCCAGGATTCAGACATCCTCAAGCAGGATCCAGCATTTCTGCCACCCCAAGAAAAAAAAAAAAAAAAAAAAAAATCCGCGATCGGCGGCGGCAGTTCGGCAGCAGGTCCTTCGCTCCTAGAGGGAGTGAGGGACCTGCCGCCCCCGAATTGCCGCAGGTGCCGCCCCTCTCCCTTGGCCACCCCTAGCACCTGCTTGTTAAGCTGGTGCCTGGAGCCGGCCCTGTCCTCAAGTCTTCAGGAAAATCTGTGTCCAGATCAGAAGTTTACACTTCAAGGCCTAACTCTAATGTAAACAAGATAAAAACTTCTCAAAAAAAGATATTTTAAATGAAAGAACAAATCTTTTAACATATTGTTGAGTGTGATAGTGAAATCCAAACAAAAGAACTAGAGGTGTTTTCAGCAGGAATACTCTGAATGTAAAATATTCAGAGGCTGACAGCAAACACATTTAGCAATTTATACAGAAAGGGTGTGATATGGTATATAGCAGAAGAGAAGAATTTTCCCCACAGAGGCTGTGAGGGCTAGTTATTCATGTCCATGTGTTTAAAAACGTATACTGACGTGCTAAAAAGAAAGTTATCTTGGAATAACTTTCACAGTTAGTTTTTGCTATAAAAGCTGCAGAGTCATCATATGGTCTTACTGTATTTAGCAGCTGTCTTTCTATACTACATTTCACTGAAAGAGACCACGAGAGAATGAGAACACACACAAGCAATAAAGACCAAAAGCTGATCTTGTGAGTCTGTTTTCACAGCTGGAGATAGGGTACTTACTATTCTATATACAGCATCATTGAGCTTAGAAACTCAAGTGGGCAGTGTTAAATTGCACGGCAAAGCAATTCAAGCAAATGACAATCCATGCCCCCGTAAGTTTTACCCACGCATGGGCCTATAAAGTATGTTTCAAAAAATATTATAGAACTTCATCTCTCTCTCTCATATTACGTGAGAAGTAGGCAGTATAAGAAGATTTTATATCATCTTTCATACCAAAGCTATATTATAAGATATTGCAAATTATGCCTAAATTGCATTTACAGTAGTTTGATCACATTTCATATGAGACTGAAACGACAACGTGAAAAGTTTTTATTTTAAAGAAGGTCAAGAGCAAAAGTATTCTTTGAAATAAAACAATTCTCATCGCTTGGTACTGAGAAAACAAAATTGGTTTCTTTACCGATTTCTGTCCCACACAATGTCCTGAACTGCTAGTATATTTACATTTCATTTATACATATATTTTAAAATAATATGGAAAGCATTAAAGCATTTGTTTCAAAAATGTAATTCTTTGTACAGCCAGGACTTAGCAAACTCATGAAGAAATAAGAGCAAATAGTAACACTTGGGCTTTCCAATTTGTTAAAACTCTTCAGCTGACGTAACACTGTGTTAAGCAACATGTGAGACATTAGGACTCCAACAAAACATTGCACTGGATGTAATCATCACTGGAAGCAAAACTATTTTAGGTTAGAGTTAGGGATGCTTTACAGATTGTTCCAGAGAAACGTAGATCTTACCAGTATTAATGAGTGAAATTCTTTAGTTACCTAGAATTCAGAAGCTTTTCTATGTTACCATTTACATTTTGCTGGAACACAAGGGGAAGCATTTTCAGCATGTTACTTACTGTGGCACTGGTCACTGTATGCCCAGAGGTATCAGGGACGTCTTCATCAGGAACTTGATTTTGTTCTTCAGTACCACGGGTTACAAGAATTCTGAAGTGTTGCTGCCTTGTGTTTTGATCTGGTCTGATTTTAAACAAGCATCCCTGCCCTTGAGGAATCCTCTCTACCGAATTGCTTCTAGATATTTCTGACCCATTTCTGCTATTTCCATGCAGTTCTGAATTCCCTCCGCCTTCTACAAGGCTAATTTGTTCTGGTTGCGGCTGGACAGGGTAGGAAGTACTCCTCTCCAGCCGTATGCGAGGATACCTGACCAATCTATTTCCTTTTGTGCCAGTAAAACCAAAATTATAGTCGCTTCCTGTACCTGGACCACTTGCCTGTGATTGCTGCAACTGGAAAACAAACAACTTTTTCCCTGAATTTGCTGACGTGTCTGGCAGATGCTGCAAAGACCAGCGTCTGGGTTCAGAGGCAGGGGCGTTATCCTGAACCTCGGAACCAAAGGGCGATAGCATAACCTGATGCATATCTGCGCTTGAAGCGCGATGCTGAATTCTTACACCACTTATGTTTAACCCTGAAGCCGCTTCACTTGCTTCATCTTCTTCGGCAGTCGTTGCAACATCATCATTCTGGTTATTGGAAGGAATTGTACAAAATATTCTGTGATTACAGGAAACAGCTCCATTAAGCCGTTGCCCAGTCTCTTCAGGCATCCTCGGTGGAGAATTCTCTGGGGTTACTTGTGGACTGCTTGGAGAAAAAGAATGACTGTCAACTGGGCACGTGTAATGCTCCCTGAAGTCTGAGAATTTACATGGAAGAGTCTCCTCAGGAGACTCTGGGGCTCCACACTCATCAGCACAGCCATTCACAGCTTTGCGCTGAAGAGAAATCTGCATAGATGAGCTCCTTGTTGGACGCACCTCAATATTGTTCAGCAGCTGAGGAATAAACATCGATGTGCTTCTTTTTAAGGAGCCCACTTCTTGCAAATCACCGCCACCATAATCCGCTCCATGTCGGGAGAAAGGATGAGGACTGTTTCTTCTTGGCAAAGTGTGGAATGCCATGAAAAAGTCATCTTCTCTCTCTCGGTCTAGGATCTCAGATTCAGGGGCCGTGTTGCTTCGTCCAGAGCCAAAATGAAACCGCAGCCGATGGGCCATGGTTTAACAAAGAGAAGAAAGGGAGAGAGGGAGAACAGCAACAATTCAGGCACTGCCAGAAGTTAAAAAACAAAGACAAACTCCAAGAAAAAGTGTCCCATCTGCCAAACTGTTAGCACTGCAGCACTGATAGCGACAGATAGCAGAAATAGCCCAAGTGGCAAGCAGCATTCCAGGCATGATTGGATAAGAGCAATCAGCGCTCCTACACACTGTGACATAGGGTAGGATGGTTGGAGTCACATGATCTGGTTCCCCCTCTCCACTGCAAGTTAGTTGTGAGTGTTTTTTTTTTTTTTTTAATACCAGCAAGAGCCTGAAACAGCACCTTCACAGCTGCTCCTTTTCCATCAGAAAAGAGCTGCCCCCGCGGGAGAGGTCTCACAGCTGACTAAGGCAGCAAGCACACTCGGCACTGCTATAAATCTAAGCCACATCACGTTCACAGAGCACTTTTGTACAAAAATGTTAACTGCCACAAAAGCACTTTAAGTGTTAAAAGTTCAAGTGGACTTCACAATGCAGATTGAGAAGAACAAAACTGGTTCAAGTAGACAAATTCAGGCTTCATCTGTCAACCCCCTAATGCTACAGCATTAGACTACCATGGTAGAACATAAATAAATATTAGTCCATGGTTATACTCTAGAATTTTTTCACTGGTTCTTTAAAAGATTAAGTAACCAACTATTCACTCTGGAAAAAACCCACAAGTTTCACATTACCACGGTAAACACAGCATAACCTACTCATCCTACATACAGATCCTTTTCTTCCCTTAGAAATTGCAACAAAGAAACCTTACATATGACAAAGACTTCTCAGACAAGGATAGCAGCAGAAATGAACAAGATGGCAGGAGACAGTTTCTTTTTCAGTTTTACCAGGCAGCAAAGACGAGCGAAAACTGAAGAAGGGTATGCATGTAGTTTTGTAATGATTTGACTTAAGCGCCGTACAGAAACGCTGCCCAACGCTGGCAGCCTTCCAATGAGAAAGTTAGCAATATTCCCGTCCGATTGCCAGCATGGAGTATAGCTATGCTTGCTGAAAGCCAAAAGATTTCAAAAGAAGAACATATGGGATACAACCAAAAATTAAAGTAAACATCCCAATTCAGCCCTGCCACATTGCAGAATCTCAGTGTTTAAAAAGGGGCTGTCACAGCTGAGGTGCACTGAAGTTTTAGAACATTTTTGCATGAATCAGAAACAACATCCATTTAAACAAAAAGTTTCTCTACAAAAGAGAGACAAAATAATTCAGTTCAACGAATGGCAACTTGGGTCCTATGAAAGCTCCAAAGAATTAGTTTTTTCAACAGCTCTTCACTGACTTGTAGGTGTAGGGTCAATACTACATCTAGACATTTAAACCACTGTTTTACAACAGCTTGTTTTCAAATGCAGAAAACAACCAAGTATAAGAGAAATTGAAGCTGGTTTAAACGATAAAACTGCCAAGGGCCAGTACAATCCTCTATTGTTTTAACCAGACTATGAGCCAACAATGAGAAAAACATGGGTATTTGCTACACAGTAACAGCACTGTAGATTGCCTTGTGCAAGCACAGGTGTTAGAATTATTTTAATTCACTTTTCAGACAACAGCATGTTTCTGTGCTATTTAAGTAAGTAAGTCTCTCTTTTCTTCTAAGACTAAATTTGCATCCACGGTCTCTGTTGTGGCAAGGATTGGGGGGAACCTACTGCAATCTCGAACAACTGGTTTAGGAACGAGATGAACAAGCAAGAAAATTATTCTTGGGGCAAATCTTACAAATGTAAGCTTTACAAGTAGGTATTTATTCCCAGCATAAATTGTAACAGAAAACAGACAAACATAGTAAACTGTTTTGGATCCTAAAAATATGCTCATGCTACAGAAATTAATCTTAGAGTAATCAATTCAATACTCCCTCAATCTAGGCACATAACCTGGAATCCTAATATATATTTAACCATAAGTGCTCTTTTTTAATACAAATATTGGCTCAAAATAAAAGGGTGCAAAGTTACCACACACTAGTATGAGAGAAGGGAAATTGCCACCTCTCAGATGTCCCTGTGTGGTAATGGTTAAAAAATGTCTTTTTAACGACCACCACTATACTGTCACATATTGGTTTGACTGTGCACATCACTACCCTCTGCTGGTTCACATAAAACTCGTTCAAGTTTTCTGATATTATTCCACTCTGCCGGCTGGCCGGCAAAGAGGATAATAAGCTAAAACTAGCAAAAGTTAATCAAGATTCTCCGCTAATTCAAATGGTAGAGGCCTGGGTTTGTGAAACAGATTAAATGTCTCTCAGTACACTGATCACCACAGAGAGTCTCCATATATGTTGCCACCCTGCCACGGATTTGTTACTGTACTTCCTCACAACATTAAATGAGTGGCCCTCTAGATTTTTTCCCCCTGAAAAAGGTTACCTACACAGAGTTTATATCTTTTTCCTTGCATTATGTTAACATTTGCTTTGATGGAGCTGAAAGAAAAAAAAAAACCTCTCTCTTAATGAGTTTTTTTTTAATTAACAAAAGGATATTCAAACTACCCAAAATATATCTGGCAAATTTACCCCCAATATATAGTAAGCAAATTTGGTAGAGACGTACTGTACTTAACTAATCTGAAGGAACCAAATATTTTGTGCTATAGCGCCACATCCTCTATTATGAAAGTGTTCATAAATATACTGTTAGTGGGTCAGACCGTATGCTATTCCAATAATACTGCTTTTTAAAATTTCCTCAAAGTACATTTATAAATTGTGATTATATTGATGTCTTACATCAACTGTATCCAAAATCAGACCTTAGAGATTTTTGCTTAGACACCTATTTAATCTTATCAAAAATGGCAAAGAAGATTTAAAAAAGTAAGTAATTGCATTATGCCTTCCCTAAATGTCTCCACTGCATAAGATAACTTTGGCTCAAGATGAGTGTTATGAATGTTCAGCCAATAAAATAGCCAAATTTCCTGCTTTATATACCTCACTTGACTTTCCTTAGTGTACATATTTACACCACTGAAACAAAATAAACTTTAATTTAAGGTATGCCAAATTTCCAGGAACTAAAATTCAGTAGCTATGTTGCTTCCATATTTAGCGGTGTGATTAATAAAACACACACAAAGGGGAATACTCACCAATCTGTTTTCGTCAAACACTTCGAACAGGAGTCTATGATTAGTTGGGTTTACCTATAAAAAATATATATAGTGTTACTTCATGTTCATTATCTTTATGACATAAACCATTCACGGGTACAATAATTTGCTAAATGACCAAACCAAGGCAATAGTAATAGGTCTGACAGGCCTTGTATATATCTCTAAGTATACCTAGTGTGTAAATACACATTTATGTCCTAAATGTACAACTAGAAATGTTCTGGTGTTCAATATGTTTTACTTACAGCTATTAATAGAGCACTTAGTATACTACATCCTTGTTCCTTAAGAAAGCTTCAAAGAGGCAGAGACATTTTATGGATGTCACATAGGGTTATAGGGTCTTTCTTGGTACTGCAACTTCATAGCTCAAGTGTGATGCAGGAAATAGAATTTTTAAAGGATATTCCCCTTTGTTATGGATTCTGAACATGCCATTCAGAATTATGCAGTTCCTCTATTTTTCAACCTCTGCCCAGATCCAGTCAGTCACTGTTCCTAGCCCATTTAACCACATATGCCACTTCAGAAACACTGCTGAGGAGGTGAGAAGGCATACCCTGTGCAAACTTTTCTAAAAGTAGCAGAGAAATGAGTACATCTCCAGGATGTAGTTTCCACGGACAGACATTGAACTACATAGATCCCTTCAAAACAATGAACGATCAAGGAGGCAACGAGGCCACCAATGAATAAGGACAAGTTTCTATGGTAGTTAATCCAGGTTAGTACATTTTTCAGGAAAGCTTTTATAAGACAGGTGGCTAAGCCCAGTTCTCTATTTGAGGCAACAGAGAAGATATTCTGTAATAGGAAGACACTTATGTGAGTTTGTAGACAAACTGAACTAGCGCAAGGAGCTCTGATCCATCAAATAAGGGAGTGCACACAAGTACTAGTATGTGTATTTCTGGGTAGGATTTTCATGAGTTTTTATAGTGCTGCAGGGTTCCATTTATATGCTCTAAGTAACAAGAGTTCTCATGATCTCACTGTATTTTCATTCCAGGAGGAAGTATAAACTGACCATGAAAAACATCAGTGAAAATCATAAATACAAATATGTGTAGCATAATATCTGGTTTTCTGCAAATCCTGAATGCACAACCATACCGCCAAAGGAGGAGCACTCGATTGCATGAACTCTGTGCCTTCCAAGCTGCTCTGCAACCCAGCACTGTGTATAAAAATGCACTGCTTTCCACCTGCCCAGTGTGGAATCAAATCTGAGTTAGTGCTGAATAATGTCTGAAACAGCAGAGAGCCAAGAGTACATCTTTTTCTGGGGATAGCATGTAGCTACACAAAGGCTGAAATTTACACATAGCCATTGCGTGATTAAAAGTAAATCCTGCTAGCGTTTATAGACATTAATGAGATGGAACTGCTGGAGATGCATGAAGGTTATTTTAGGGCAGGTCCACACTAGAAGCACTACATCAAAGCAGCTGCGCCACTGTCCAATGAAGACGCTCTATGCCGATGGGAGAGCGCTCTCCCGTCGGCATAATAACTCTACCTCCGTGAGAGGTGGAAGCAATGTCGGTGGGAGAGTGTCATAGCGCCAGTGTGGACAGCACTTAGGTCGCTTTAACGTCCGTTGCTCGGGGGGGGTCTATTTCATAGCCCTGAGTGACGCAAGTTAGATCAACTTAAGTGTCATAAGGCTTTGTCTTCGCTGACACAAAGTTGTTGTTGTTGTTGTTTATTGGCAGCGAGTTAACTAAGAGGTGATAGTTATCACATTGTAAAACCTTAAGAGGAGACAAGGCACTTACAGTGTTTACAATGAGGCAAACTAAGGTCATCGCTCTCCTCCCCCACCGCCCTGTGACTGACCTCACCTAGTTTACCTTGTGTTGAAAACTTCCGGTGTTGTGCCTCCAAGGGTCTGCAGTAAATACATAGTGAAGACAAAATACCATAAGGTAAACTAGGTGAGGTCAGTCACAGGGCTGTGAAGCGGAGGATAGTGTTGACCTCACCTAGTCTAACTGGTGGTAAAAACTACCAGTTTTTACCACCAGTTAGAGAAGATAGAGACAAAGATTGCTTCTTCCCCTCCAGCACATCACTACAGGGACAGAGTTAAGGCTGTTTGGGTGCCTTGATGTTTGGATTCCTTTTAAGTTTATTCTTAACACAGTATTTCCTGGGCTTTTACTGCTTTGTTTTTTTGGTAACTGGAACCATATGGTAAATTACTGATGTGTACTCAAAATTATGTTTAGCAAAGTACGTTAACTGGGAATAAATACTAATGATGCAACTGGTAACACATAATTCTGACAATGGATAAACATTTTGATTTGCTGCTTGCTTCTAAGACATTTTTCTTGTAGCCTTTAACGGGGAATCCCAAGAATCAGAAATGTCAAACTTAATATGTGGAAGTGTAACATGACCAGATGAACGTTCTACTAATGAGAATCTTGCATATAACAAATCTTGTTGTGACTGAAATGGAAAAAGCTGGGGCCAGTCATACTGAGTTTAGTGCCAAGACAATTCCTAGAGATTCTGCATTACTCAAAGAAACAGATTTAAGTGCCTTCTGTACTATATATTATAGGAATCAAAATAGCTATCTCTGGGAAGATTGTTTTAGAGATCAAAAAATCTATTAAATTTCACCCTGTAAAAAGCTATTTTAATGGAATTGATATTTTAAAGCATTTATAATCTCCCCAAATTAGATATTAACAAATATTCTCTTGTAAATTACCAAATTAGCACAATGGTCAACAGCTAAAATGCATTTTGACAGGATACTACCATTTTAACAATCCACAATGCCTTTCTCTGTTCTCAAACAGCTGTTCTGAAGATTAAATTTAAACTGTTGAAATTTTACCTAACCTATTCTTGTAAAAACTACAACTGGACAGAAGCTAAGTAACTCTTGAAAACTCTTTGTAATAATTGAAGATCAGAGATATTTTTCATGCTAGCTATTTATGTTCCATAAATATATTACATTTAATTCGGGGTATTTTTTTCATATTGAGCCTATTATTTCACATTTTGTGAATATTTAACGTTTTATGATGAAAATGTCAACTACTACTTATAATAGAAAAGCACTAGATGTTAAGTGCAGTTCTATTAACATTTCTAACATGATTTGACACACGTTTAAAAAGTTACAAGAATAAAATAAATTTGATATTTTCTCTTTGCTTTTATGCTACTTGCCAAAAATTGCACTTTCAATCCTCCTTTTCTATGTTTGCACTTCACTACTTTTGTCATGCTCGCTCAACTTTCAAGATCTTTAACCATGAAACACTTACTTAGTCTCTTTCACCTAGTTATGCTGGGCTATCATATAGCCCTAGGAAGAATTTCTGGTTATTTGCTACTACATTACCAGTTTAATACCACAGCAAACCTGATATGCTAAAAATGCATGTTTGAGTGAAGCATATTACATTTTCTATATACATCAATTCAAAGCATGTATAAAAAGAATTGTGCAACAATTTCAATTATCAATTTGTGCAACAAACGTTTCATACATTAAACCATATGGCAAATCCTATGTTTTATTCCATCTTTTAGAACAGATATTAGCCAGTAACTATGTCAGTTCAAGTGATTTTTCTTTGAAATACACAAGAAATATTTAAAGGGTAAAATACTAAAAATAATAAGTTTCTTCCCACCCCTTTACAATGTGGTGTGTTTAATTTTACTAATCTACTTGTAGTTAAACAATTTATTACAAGTAAAGAAAAACTTACTCTAAAATAAAATTCTTCATTCCATTTTGGATTCAGTGTCTGTAAAAGAAATTAAATTTTTTTATGCAAACATCATTATTAAAACCTTAAAGTCTATTGAGGCTGTCAGTATATTTGCAGTCACTTACAAGTGCATGCATGTGACAATCTCTGTTAAAAGTCAATTAAAAACAACCCTAATATTTCATAGCAACAACCACCAAGAATAAAAACATTGCTGTCAAATGATTTAAAACTCATCTACCAAGCAAACTGAGCGTGGGAGGGTATTTTCAGCCGGATGATCCAGAAATAGATGTTAACTATAAATAGGAATCTATCAGTAGAAGGGAAATGATTGAGGACCTCTGCAGAGAGATCGTAATGAAGACTAATTTTAATGAAATGTTTCAGAATATAAACCAAAGTAAGGAAAATGACCAGTTTTTAAATACAAGGATGAGTTTAGTTCTCCAAAGAAAGTTATAGCTCTAGACTGCAAAAAGGTAACATTTGTTTTCGTTGAATTTGCTTAGGGCTTTTTTTCCCCAGTTTCCCAAATAAAGGCTATAGAGCACCACAATTTTGTATTAATGATTTGAGTAGAGTATGCACTTAGCTTACAACCTAAAAGGAGACCAAATATAAGATTATCAAGATGAACAGATTAGTAATAAGAATATTAGCAATATGTGTAATTCAGTTTTTGAAAAAGAATAATCTGAAGTCCCCATTCAGATCATTTTAATGTCAAATGATTTTCCCTCCCACACACATACATGCACCCTTGCCCCCTGTCTCTCTCCACCCTAATTATTGATCATCCCTGCTCCATACAGCTCAGAATTGGGGACAAAACGTTAATTCTCCCAAAAAGCCAAACACAGACCTAAAGCTATATCACATTGTGCCACAAGACCACAAGCCACCCTTAATCACAGGCTCAACACCAAGTATCAAAGCATACTAAACAATCCTATGTCTCAGCACATTGCAAGGAAAACTGCAGTGATTTGTTTTATGCCTTGGGAAATACTTGTTTTTAAGTTTCCTAAGTCTACCATGCCATTTTTTCAAACAAGTTAAAGAAATACCTGTCACTGTTTCAATATTTCCATTGTCGTGAGGGACAACAATCCCACTCAAAGTGAGGGCTTTTGTTCTAATTGGCAGAGAGAAGTGAGGTCTTGCACTTAACTCAATGGTATTTCTCTTTATGTATGTAATGCAATAGCTTCTGAATGCTTTATCCAGCCAATTCCAAAATTTCAGGGAATGTTCTAAGCATCAGTGGGCAGAATCCTAATGGTTTTGGTGAAAACTGGAAAAGCAGGAGAAGGAAAAAGAGGAACACATGGAGCTCCTGGCATCTGATCAGCAGAGCCAGCAGTTTCAACCACCAATTCTCTATAAATCAAAGAACCAGTTGATAGCGGCCATTAACATCTTCCAGCATAGCAATACCTCCATCTCATCTCTGCCCATCAATAGTTTTAAAATGTTGACATCCTGAATGATCTATCTCCCAGACAAAAAAAAGAAAACAAGTGTTGGGAGGGGGAGGGAGAATAGGAAGAAATGAAGAATGGAGGACAATGAGCCACTGACAAGATGGGGGAATGTGGGGAACACAGAACTCTTGGCTTAATGGGGTAGGGAATCATAGGAGTCCCTGATATAGAGCGGGATGGGAGGGTGGCACCCAGGGAAATTGAGGGAAGCAAGAATGGAGGAACGTAAAGAGCCCCAGTTGTGTAATGTGGCAGCCTTCAGAAGCAAAAATGTGTAACCGTCCCTATTTCCCAATAGGAGACCAAGACTCTAATAATGCCAGACATATTCTGGGCCTCACCATAGGAGCCAACTCCATGGGTGCTCCAGGGAAAAATTAGCAGGTGCTCTGCACCACCACCAGCCAAGGTCCCCTCGGCATTTTCCCACCTCCTCCCTTTAGCGTGCTGCGTTCCTGCTCCTACGCCTCCCTCCCAGCACTTCTGCTCACTGCCAAACAGCTGTTTGGTGGCACTCCAGGAGGGAGGGGGAGGAGCAGGGACACAGCGTGCTCAAGGGAGGAGGCGGGGTGGGGACTTGGGGAAGGAGGTGGAATGGGGCAGGGTGGAAGCAGGGCAGGGATGGGAAGAGGCAGAGCAGGGATGGGGACTTGGGGGAAGGGGCGGAGTGGGGGCGGGGCCAGGGGCAGAGGGGGGTCAAGCACCCACAGGCTGGAGCAGAAGTCGGTGCCTATGGGCCTCACTGAATGCCAAGTAGTTGTAAAGTAGTTTTAACTTAAATTCTATAGTAAAGGCCATCACATGGCTAGGCCTACCAGAGAAGTATTAAAATGGATTAAGAAGAAAGCTAAATGCTAATTAGCAAACAAAAACTACATTTAATGGCATTTAAAGTTATAGCATGACATACCCATCCACCAAGACTGTAATGAATGGAAATAAAAAGTTAAGGAGAAAGATTTGTAGAATTCCTTTCTACCTTCACATTAACTACTAGGCTATTGATAATGCACTTCAATCATGCATAAGGTAGGGTTACCATTCGTCCGGATTCCCCCGGACATGTCCGGCTTTTCTCAGTTAAAAATAGCGTCTGGGGGGAATTTGTAAATGTCCGGACTTCCCCCCCATGCAGAGCGCGTGCGGCTGACAGGGCAGCCAGCCGGATGGTGCCACTTGCACTGGGCTCCGACAGCCAGAGAGAGCCCCTCCTCCGCTTCCCCCCTCCTTTCCCCTGCAGCTGAGATCACTCACTCACTGCATTCGCAGATCGCCGGACGTTCAGGCCTCCGGCAGTCTGGAGCTCCTTCCCCTGCCCAGCGCGCTGCTCCGCAGCACTCTGCGAGGGCGGGAACCAGGCTATGCGCTCCGTGGGGGGGCGCTGCAGCATGTCGGGCTGCGCGTGGAGCCTGACACGCTGTTCTGAGCGGCACGGTAATGGGACCAGGGGGTCAGAGAAGGCAGTCAAGAGACAGGGAGCAGGGGGAGGGTTGGATGTGTCGGGAGTTCGGGGGGGGGGGCTGTCTGAGGGTTGGGGGTGTAAGGTTTTGGGCAGTCAGGGTACAGGTAGGGTCTCAGGAGGGGGCAGTTAGGGGACAAGGAACAGGGAGGCTTAGGTAGGAGCAGGGGTCCCAGGAGGGGGCAGTCAGGGGACAGGGAGCAGAGGCTGACAGGGGGTGGGGAGTGGTTGGATGGGGCATGGGAATCCCTGGTGTCTGTCTGGGGGTGGGGGTCTGGATAAGGGTTGGGGCAGTCAGGGGACAGGTAGGGGATAGGGCCCTAGAGGGCCAGTTAGGATGGCGCTTCCCCTCCCAAGCTCTGGCTGCGCTGGGGAAGCGCCTGGCAGGGGCAGAATCTGGAGGTCTGGGGCTGCCCAGCAAACCGTGAAGCCGGTAGCGCTCGGGCAGCTCCGCTCTTCAGCTGCGCAGAGCTGAGGTGTCTGGGGGGAGCAGCAGCAGTCGCCGCCGCGGGGGAATCCGCCTGCAGCTCCCCCCAGACACCTTAGCTGTACAGCTGAAGAGCGTATGCTATTTTGCAGTGCCTCTTCTGCCATAGTTCCCCATGTGGGCAAATCATTCCGGAATAAAATAGGGCTGTTGACTAATCACAGTTAACTCACACGATTAACTTGAAAAAAATTAATCGTCACAAAAGAACTAAACAATAGAGTATCAATTGAAATTTATTGACTATTTTAGGATTTTTTTTACATTTTCAAATATATTGATTTCTATTGCAACATTGAGCACTGTACACTTTGTATTCTATTTAATATATTTTTATTACAAATATTTGCACTGTAAAAGTGATAAAGAAAAGAAATAGTATTTTTCAACTCACCTGTACAAGTACCATAGTGCAATCTCTTTATCGTGAAAGCACAACTTACAAATGTAGATTTTTTATTTTTTTTTGTTACATAACTGCACTCAAAAACAAAACAGTGTAAAACTTTAGAGCCTACAAGTCCACTCAGTGCCAATTCTTGTGCAGGCAATCACTGAGACAAACACATTTTTTACATTTACGTGAGATAATGCTGCCTGCTTCTTATTTACAATGTCACCTGAAAGTGAGAACAGACGTATGCATGGCACTTTTGTAGCCAACATTGCAAAGTATTTACGCCAGATAAGCTAGACATTCATATTCGCCTTCCTGCTTTGGCCACCATTCAAGAGGACATGCTCCCATGCTGGCACGTAAATATCTTGCCACGCGGCTACAACAGTGCCATGAGAATGCCTGTTTTCACTTTCAGGTGACATTGTAAACAAGAAGCGGGGAGCATTATCTCCTGCAAATGTAAACAAACTTGTTTGTCTGAGCGATGGGTTAAACAAGAAGTAGGACTGAGTAGAATTGTAGGCTCTAAAGTTTTACATTGTTTTATTTTTGAATGCGGCTATTTTGTGCACATAACTCTACACTTTAAGTTCAACTTACATGATAAAGAGATTGCACTACAGTACTTGTATTAAGTGAATTAAAAAATACTCTTATTTTTACAGTGCAAATATTTATAATAAAAATAAATATAAAGTAAGCACTGTACACTTTGTATTCGTGTTGTAATTGAAATCAATATATTTGAAATGTGGAAAACATCCAAAAATATTTAGATAAATGGTATTCTATTATTGTTTAACAGCACGATTAATCACGATTAATTTTTTTAATTGCTTGACAGCCCTAATAATTATTCTGTTCACAAAAGGAGAGTATTCAGCAGCTTTTTCCTCTCAGGGTTCATGACTGTTATCAGTAATAAATGGCAGTGAACACTCTCTCTCTTTTTCTCTGCATTATTATTATTTGCACCTGAAGTGAGTGCCAAAACGGATTTGTCATCACATTCAACTTTGGTGGGTTAAGCTTGGTGCATGTATTTTTCAATCAGATAAGGAGTTATGGAATGCTCTACATCTATCAAAATGAACAGGCCTACCGATTACCTATTTATACTCAAGAATCCGTGATATTCTGTTAGCTTCACGAATTCAGAGAACAAAATTAAAATGTAGGGGGAATTTTCTGGCTACAAGAGTAACTGGGGGAAAGAGTCTGATTACCATAAGAGCAGTCATGCTACCGCCTATTAACATCAGTTCCCAATTGTGACACAATATCCGAAGAAGATATTTGATCATCAAATGATGGTTCCAATTTTGCCAACACTTCCCAACATGTAATGTACTTAGTAATAAGGCTGCGAGTCTGTCTAGGAGGTCACGGATTCCGAGACTTTCCAGGACCTCCGTGACTTCTGCAGTGGCTGGTGCAGCTGGACCTAGGCCACCTGAGCAGCTTGGGCAGCCCCAGGCCAGCCACACCAGCCACTGCTGGGGCAGTCTTGGACCACTGCTCCCCCCCGCCCCCCCAGAAGCGGCAGGAGTTTGGGTGTGGGAGGGGGCTCAGGGCTGAGGCAGGAGGTTGGGGCACAGGAGGGAGTGAGGGCTCTGGATGGTGCTTACCTCAGGGGGCTCCCCAGAAGCAGCAACATATCCCTCGATTCCTAGGCAGAGGTGTGGCCAGGCGGCTCTGCACGCTGCCTCTGCCCACAGGCACTGCCCCCGCAGCTCCCATTGGCCGTGGTTCATTGCCAATGGGAACTGCAAACCCAGTGCTCAGGGCGGGGTCATGCATAGAGCCCCGCGGCCGCACCTCTGCCTAGGAGCAAAGAGACACGTCACTGCTTCCAGGGAGCTGCGCGGAACCAGGTAGGGAGCCTGCCAGCCCCACCAACTCCCCCTTGCCTCCCCTCCACAGTAGCAGGGGTCCCCAGACCATCCCGGAAGCTGCAGGGGTCCTGGGCCGCACGCTGCCAACCCCCTCAGCACTCCCAGGCCACCCCCCTAAACACCCGCGGCACCCCGGGCCACCCCGCCCCAGAGCACCCAAGATTTAGTCTAAGGTGACCAGATGTCCCGATTTTATAGGGACAGTCCCGATATTTGGGGACTTTATCTTATATAGGCGCTTATTACCCCCCTCCCCTGTCCTGATTTTTCACACTTGCTGTCTGGTCACTCTAATTTAGTCAGGGGTATATAGTAAAAGTCATGGACAGATCACAGACCATGAATTTTTGTTTACCGCCTGTGACCTGGCCATGACTTTTACTAAAAAATACCCGTGACTAAAACGTAGCCTTAATCATTAGCCTTGTTGGAGGCAATGAGGCTACCACAAGAATGTTGGCAGGATTGGTCCCATAAACAGCAATTACCCTTAAAAACTGAGTGCAGTATAAGATGGCAGAGGATTCTGGATAAGGTGATCCAGTGAAACATTTAATCATAGTAGCTACTGGAACTATAATATTAATCTTAGCACTTCCTTCAGTTTAACTGATGGTTGGTGCTTTTTAAAAGAAAGTATTTTTCAATATTTGCTTTTCTAATGCAAGTAAAGACCAGGTCTAGAAAGCAAATGCTTATAATATTGTACAAACAATGTCATGTTACTACACTTTTCCTCTTCACCCATTAACATGGTTGTACTGCTCTTCAAATATCTAAAATCAAACAAACACAATGAAAAATAAAGCTTCCCCCCCTACCCCCAGATATGGAACAAGAAAAATCCAAGTATTTTTAAAACAGAAGCCAAGCAGATTACATTTGTTTAAATATTCAGGACAGGGAGGGCAGAGGAGACTTACCTGCATTTGTCTCCTTTGCACCTTATTTTTTGTGGAGGAATTACAAGGTACTATGTTTCCTCTGATTACAAATATAGGTCTAGACTAGCACCATATAAGTGGAGAACGTGAAAGTGTCTGGTCTGAGGTCAGGAGAGATGGTTTGACCTCTCAAATTTAGAAGTTTGGGCTTTACCAGCACATTGCTCTTTTTCTTGAAGCCTAATATTTTGACCTGTCAGCTAAGTTCGTATACTTGGTCTTGCAGATTTACACCTTTGCATCTTTGTTATCTGCAGCTGTGACAATTTTAAGAAGTGAGATACTAAGAAGTGTAAGTACACTGTTTGCCCTGCAAAGGCAGAGTGGTTATCTGTACCAGGGAACAGAGTCTTGGGAGAGAGAAAGTTGTTCCAGGGGAGAAATAAAAACACCTATGACAAAATATGTTAGGAGTTGCCCCTTTAAGAAATGTTCATGTCTTCCTCACATTTACACAAGCACTGAATTTCTCTCGATATGTTTATGAGCCTTATGATTGTTTTCATAAGTCAGTTGGAGAGGCAACTGTTTTTATTTAATTTATTTTTCAGGATTTGGGTATTTTGTAGCTCTGTATTGTAAATTGTTAAATTTTTCAATAAAATTAAGTTTAAAACCAAATTTAAACAAAATACTGTATTGCCCTTCCTCGTGATGTTGTCAAACATGAAGCTTATTTGGAGTGTTTACTACATTCCGAAATTTTTAAAAATATTAGTGTCTTCCTCCTCTTTGTAACTAGATAAAGCATTAAATTATATTTTGTATATTATACTGAAAAACACTGATATAGAGGATATTCAACCTTTTTGATACCAGGGACCAGTTTGCTGCCTTCCAAAACTGTGTCAGGGAGATCTCAGGGACCGGTCCCATGGACTGGTTGTTGAAAAAAAACTGCTCTATATGACATTGTAGTTTTCCTTTCAAAGTCAAATCCTCTATCTGGGTCTCCTTCACTAATGCAGAAGCTAGGATGTAGTTCCCATGACAACCTTTATACCTATTGGGAACAATGGAACATGTACATTTTGGGAGAACATTAAGGTTCTGATTCAGAAAAAGCATTTAAATATGTGTTTCACTTTAACCACAAGATTTATCCCAGCCACTTCAATGACACTACTCCTGGGCCTAAAAAAACCCCAGCAACAAAAAACAAAAAATCAGACAAGAGAACGTACAAAAGTACAGCACAGAAATACTACACAGGATCCTGGCAATCACTACATAGACGACAACGAAACAGCAGCAGCCTTACAAACAATATACTAATAAAGAAGGAGAAAATCCTCCAAGAGAAAAGACATGAGCACCATAAAAGCTGCTATACCAATTAGAACAGTAGTAATAACATAATTCAAAAAGAAATAAGCAAAACCAGATTTTCCATCCTTTCTCAGCAACATTATACACTGGTATTCTGAGCGCAGATTATACGGAAAACAGAAAATAATTGCCTTTCACCACCTTCCAGCTAATCAAAACATCACAACACTTTGAAAACAATCCCAGGCCAACTCCAGAGCTACTGTCCACTTCACAACAACAACAAACTCACTGTTTTCTGGCAGACGCAATCCCTAGTCCAATAAAGAGATCCATGGGGGCAGACCCATTGACCTCAATAGGGCTCCATGTGGGGGAAGGGTTTTATCGCATGTACCAGTGCCTATGTGGCCAACATTAGAATAATTTCATATCTTATAAAATTATATTGCCCACAACCTGTAGCACCCCACATTATTGCTTACAAGAGAAGGAGCCTTCTGCCACCTCAGGGACTTGCCTACAAGGGAAAGTTTTACCAGTTATAGGTATAAACCCCTATATGAAGCAGGGTAAACCAACTTAAATCAAAGCAATTTAAATCTACTATTTTAATTATGACTTAAATCAGAAAACAGGAAACCTTGATTTAAATTACTGACTTTAATTTTATTTTGCATTTGTACTTTTTAGTTATTTTCCTAAAGAAAGGCTGATTTTCATTGGCTGGTAACCATTAAAACTGGTTGATTTTAAACTAAATATAGCCTCCTCTACATTAAATGTGGTACTTTTTTGCTAGGCAGGAGAATATGCTTATATCTATACATGTTTATTTAAGCAATTACATGGCTTAAAATATACGTATTCAATTTTCTTATTTTTATTGTGTTAAGAAATGCATCATTTTCTACTTATTAGATTATTAATTTTTTATTCATGATTTGTATTAAGCTCTGTCTGGATGGAAATTAGAAATCAATTAAAGTGAACAAAAATAATTTTTTTTTTTAATTATTTACATTAGTTGATGAGAAAAATTAATTGATAAGAAAAAAGTTTATCAAAACATGTTTTGCATTTAAAACTGATTATTATAAAAATAAAATATATTCTTGCCATGAATAAGGCCCCTAGCTATGATAATACAAAATAATAATAAATAAATAAATAATCTGTGCTTAGTGGATTTATTGTTTATGGTCACTACGTCCTTCAAGATTTTAGTACTAGTAAATGTCATCAATTCACCCTAGTTTTTACTATAAACTGGAAGAGGAAAACAAACTTCCTTGCTTTTTCAACTCCCAGTCAGTTTTTTATCTTTGAATGCATGAGCCATTAAACTGAACTAGCTGAATGAATTGAAAAGAAGAAAATATTCTCTCTGAACCTGCAGAAAAGACTACTGTTGTCAAAAGCTGATTTTGCACTTCAGTAAACTATGGTTTCATGTGCTTAGCCAGTGACGTCCACCAGTTCAGTGGTTTGCCTTTCTTTTAAATTTAGGCAGCAAATATGTACTGTTTATTTTTTTATTTAAATAGATGAACAGTTATCAATTTAAAATTTAATTTTAAATAGGTATATTTGTAAAAAGGAAAAAAAAGTTATTTAATTTAAATTAAAAAATCCAATTTTTTATTTAAAAAATAAAATCGGTCAAGAAATGAACTTTTATTCTTCATATAGTTTAAATCCCATCCCAAGCGACATGAAAAGTGCCTTTTTTACAGATTAGTTTAACTGGAATAACAATATATAAATACAGGAAAGAACATATATCTGTTTAAATTCAAATCTTAGGTTCTACTAAAAAGACTTTCCTATACAGACCAGGCTTAAACATTTGCCATTGATATAAAAAGAGTAAGAGTTCATAGTGTACAAATAAAAATTCCATGATAGCAGGATGACAGGTGAATCCTACTTATGAAAAAAAAAAATCCATTATCAAAAGAAAGCCTCCCACATATCTATATTATTTTGTTATAAATGTCAAACGTATTTAAAAACAATCCCCCAAAACACTATGTTCTATGCTGTTACTGTAGCAACTAAGTAGAGCTGAATTTTTCACTAAGAATTTTCACCAAAACTAAAAACAGATTTGGATAGGCTCTGAAACTAAAGTTAGTAGAAGCCAAACATATTTTAAAGTGGACAACATAAGATCAAAAACACTATTATATATATATATATATATATATAAAAGGAGTTTCCACATCAGTGTAATTAGCAAACACCTGAGGGTTTTGTTTTTTAATTCCTTCAATTTTAACTGTTTTTAGTTTTCACTGTTCATACTCTTAGGTTTGGTACCAGTTGGAAATGATTTTTTTAAAACATCTTCAGAGATTATTCAAAATGAATTTCAGTAGTTCACAATTCTGCCCTACATTTTAATACCCACATGCAATATTTTCAAATAGATATAGAAAGACTTGGGAATTAAAGAATTAAAGAATATTTTATTAGAGCTTAGTATTAGTTTTAAATAAATCTTACAAAAGCAAGCAACAATGCAATTCAACACATCAAACCTCAACTGAGAAGTTTTTGATATAAAGTAGTTATTTTATGGTTCACAGTCTGCACTTGGCTACAGGCAAATGCATGCACTGGCTTAGAAGAGTTTGATAACAAAAAAAAAAAAAAAAAATGTTATCCAATATACATACAAACATTCACAGGCAATATCTTTAAATCAATACTGTAATATCGTGTAGAGAAGAAGCATGCTCCAGCATTCTCAATACTTCCAGAACACAGTGAAGGAAGAACCACCACGTACCTTTTTTATAGTTTTTGTCTGCACCAGAGCAAGTTCTTTGTTCTCATCTGCTACATACAGGGAAAGTTTCACATAGGGGTCACTGCAAAAGAAGGTGTCACATTTAATAGGGTTATAATTTTACTGACAACTATAATAGATGTAAATTCAATGTGAATTGTTCATTTAGTCTCATTACACAAATAATTAATAGCCTCAAATACACCTAGTAAAAAACTTGTTTACTGGGGCAAAAGTCTCTGTATTAAACCTATTTTAACCTTATTTAATCAAGCAAGTGCAAACAGAAATATGTTAAAGACTAATTATAGTATCAGAAAATGAACTGAACATCTGTTTTTTTCCACATAACAAGAAATGACTGAGATGAGGAGCTACCTGAGATGAGCATGCACTTAAATGACAAAAAAAAAAAAAAAAAAAGTATATATGTATGTATGTAAAGTTTCTGATATATATAAAATCACAGAAATCTAAAACTGGAAGGGACCTCGATAGTCCAATCCCCTGTACTGAAGCAGGACTAAATATTATCCAGAGGATGTACCCGGTCAGGCCCTGACGACTTGAAATCATCTAACTTGCCTAAGTAATTCTTAACTATTTATATTCTGCAGATTTTCATCCAATTTCCCATTGGTCCACCATATCCATTTAACAGAAATAAATGTTTCACTCAGAATTAAAATAGTAATTGACCAAATTCTAACCTCTGGGTTTTGGAAAAGGTCTATTGCAAATGGCAGGGGCCAATGAGGATGGAGACAGGAATTATCTTTACTGGCCAAGTGGTCACAATTTTATATCATAAGATATCTCCTAATACACATGTACTGGCACCAGCCAAGAGGGGTGGACGGTGGGGAGTTAAGACCACAGCCTCTTCAGACTGTCAGCATGCCCCTTCTTTTTGATGTTCCAATCCATAGCATTCCAACATTTCCTGTGCCTATCCGGCCCATCTTACTCCCAGGCCTAAGGCAATCACCACGTCTTCTACTAGTGCCTGGGTCACTATGTGAATCCAATCCCCTTCTCTGGTGAAGCTGGGCTAATACCAAATTTGTAGGAAGGAGGTATTATCCTCAACTCCCGAACCCACAAAGGTCATAAGCAGCTGCCATTCCCTTCCATATTAATTTTATCTCCATTGAGGGAAAATCTCACCCGTGCAGCCAAGACCAGCTGCTACAGCTCCACTAGCCTCCAAACTCTTTCCTTACCTGATTTTGTCTCTTGGGAAGGAGAAAAGTAAACCGGTTTCTAATATGGCCCCTAGAATCCAATACGTTATGCTCCCTTCATTTTTCCCTCCCTCACCTACAGAAAAGAGCCTTCCTGAAAAACGTGGTGAAGTGTTAGGGTAACATCTAGGGCCACTTTTCCCACCAACACTGGGGATTTTCCTAGGAATGAGACTGGGTGGCCCAAATGGAGTACACACTTTGAAGAGGCAGGTTATTGTGATCCAGCAGAGGGATTAGTGAGTCCTACTGCATCAAAGCTGCACAGTGGGCCACCCAGTCTCATTCCTAGGACAATGTGCATGGCAGTACCGAGAAGTCTCAAAATATA
The DNA here is from genome assembly GCF_013100865.1 of Trachemys scripta elegans. Taxonomy (NCBI): domain Eukaryota; kingdom Metazoa; phylum Chordata; order Testudines; family Emydidae; genus Trachemys; species Trachemys scripta. The sequence continues at coordinate 18,770,928 of NC_048303.1, read as the reverse complement.
TGAAAGAACTCTCACTGGAGCTGAAGGAGAAGAGAACCCGGTATGCTCCAGGAACCTGAACTGCCCCATACCAAGCTTGTGCAACTCCCAATACCACCATTCACTCTGGGGTATCAACTGCAGCCTGCCCTTTATGGTTTAAGTGGCAGCAAATTGCTAGGACCCAACAAAGCAATTAATGCATCCTACTGCTACACAGCAGAGAAGCAGAATAACCTCACACAGATTCAACACCAGAATGTGGGACTGGACCATTCACTCCACCTGGAGAGGAAGGAAACCCTTAAGAGAGTAGTAACTAGACTGCTGAACTCCTTCCATGTCGTCTTTCCGAGACTGCAACACAGCCAGTGGGATGGAATCTGGGCCTGACTGGAGAAAGGATGCACAAAACAGATCCAGATGATCATCCAAATTATTTGAAAGGATTTTCTAAATTGTTCATGGTTTCATCCCCACTACTTTTCACTAACTGAAATCTAATTAACTAACTAAACGACTTGATAGTATCACTGTGGCGCGCAAGTAAATTTACACCACACAAGAAGTTTAATTTACCTTTGAAAATGAAATATCACAGTAGGATGAAGAAAAGAAAAAATAAATACTCCACACTGTGCTTGCTGGTCATTATATCAATAGCTGAGCTGCTGAAAATGTAATTAAATTCACACTAATCACCATGGTTTAAATGAGATTAAAGCATCACATTAAATAACAAAAAAGTATCTAATTCAATGGAACTGTAGCTAGATAGTAAATGTTGTGCATTAAACAAATATTTACTGTCACAATAACCTAATCAAAATGCAGAGTGTACCAGACACTAATTGAAAAATCAGGCTATTTTGTTAGACTTCGTAAAATGTTGCCTGGTGGGGAGGAGGGCAATGTCCAGCCATACCAAATGCACCTCTCGGCCTCTGGCCTCCCACAAGACCTAAGTATCCTTCACACTATCTTGCTTTCATTGTCTCCGACCTACCACCACTGGCTGAATTTCTAGCTCACTCTGTTCAACCACTGTGGGTGGAGTGTAAGGAATGATATTGAAAGGTTATCGTGGCTATTAAAAATTCAAAGACAGATTCTGACCTTGCTCATACCAACATAAATCTGGAAGAGCAAATCTATTGAATTTTATAGAATTAGTCCTTGTGTAAAAGAGATCATAATCAGGCTCTCAGATTTCTGGTTGTATTGTATAATAAAAAAATTTGAGAGGGCTGCTCATTAATCAATCTGGCATTCGGAGTATAAATGTAAATTAAGCATGACATATCAGTAGAAGGGGCCAGCTTGTCATATCTGGAGTTTCAGCTTCAAGTGTACTCTTTTTAAAGGATTTCTCTCTTCGGTCACTCTACCTTCAATTCCCCTCACACAGAGCAAAGCTCTGCACTTCAGAAATATGTATCTCAGGACTTCCTGTGCAACACATCAGGTAAAACATTTATCCAGAAAAGAACAGAGACAGAACCTACTGGCCCAACAGCAGGGATGGCCAGACCTAATTGGCATATACATTTACATACTGTACAAAAAGCAATATAAACAACCATGTCAGCTTGCACTTCTAAACATGAACATTAACAGGTGAATAGAAACTGTTTGCTAACTGCAATAAAAGCAAGATTGCATTATACTAACAGAGCCATTAGAAAGAACAATTTGGACATTAGCCTGTGCGGCAAGGGATAGCTCAGTGGTTTGAGCATTGGCCTGCTAAACCCAGGGTTGTGAGTTCAATCCTTGAGGGGGCCACATAGGGATCTAGGGCAAAAATCAGTACCTGGTCCTGCTAATGAAGGCAGGGGCTGAACTCAATGACCTTTCAGGGTCCCTTCTAGCTCTAGAAGATAGGTATATCTCCATATTTATAGCTTTATTTATATTTACCATTTGTTTTTAAATATTAATGAAATGATATTACAGATATTTAACCGCTTTTTTTTGTCTTTTATTGCTTCAAGTTAAGTCCATTGCGCAACCACGATTTCATATAACCAAGTTATTTGCTCCCTACTAACCTATGCACCTGAGCTGTCATTTCTATACAATTTTTATAGCTCCAATCAATTTGGGGGAAAACGTAAACAGACACTCCATAGACACTGAATGATTAAACATTCACTTAAGAAAAATTGTGTCAGTAACCAAATCCTAGAATTCCAAGCAACAACAGAAATTATACCAGCCACCTATGTACAGCAAAGTATGAAATTAAGAGACTCAGGCACATAGTGTCATTGCAAGACTGAGAAACAATAAGAAACGTGTGCTTTGTGACTAGTCTGTGATTAAGCTATTTTGGAATTCAGTCCTGCAAGAAAAGTACAAACATTTTGTAATGTTACCCACTCCTCCTTTTCTCTCAGCCCATGTTCTCTCTAACTGAATTATCACCTTCATTTTCAGTGGGGGGAAAAACAGTTACTAACCTTTCTGTAACTGTTGCACATGTCCATTCCAACATAGGTGTGTGCGTGCCCTGAGCACACTTGCTGGACATTTTTTCCCTTAATGGTACCTGTCGGGTTGACTCTAGTGCCCTCTGATGTTGCGCGTTCATAGTGTCAGTTTAAGGGGCCCTGCCAACCCCACACCCCTTCAGTTTCTTATCGACTGACTCCAATAAAAGGGGATGGAGGACGGGATTGGGAATGGACATATGCAATACATCTTGAAGAACAATTACAGAAAGGTTAGTAACTGTTCTTTCTTCAGGTGTTCGCACATGTCCATTCCGATGTAGGTGACTCACAAGCAGTGGTGGGCTTGAAGTTCAAGAACAAGCTGACTGCAAGACTGTGTGGCTGAAGTTGGCATCATCTCTAGCCTTGGGACCCTGAAATATCTGGAACTGTAATGCCCGAGCCATATCCAGAAAACACTATAGGTCCCAACAGACTGGCAGTTATTTTGCTCAGCCAGCCACACAAGACCACTGAAGGAGGAAAAACAAGGAGTTCAAATGTAGACACTCCCCCTCCACTGACCTCCTAAACAGTGCTAGTGCAGTCCACCCTCACCCACTCAGGGAGCTCAAATCACTCGTTTGGACGAGACACTTGAGGACATTTCAATCCCCTCAGTACCGGACCCAGTTACCCCTGTGTTTTCCAACCAACTCTCCCACTTCCTCAATGTCTGGACCCACATTACCTCAGACCATCGGGTACTAAGCACAATAGAAGTGGGATACACCCTCCAGTTTCTGTCTATCTCATCTTCTTAACCCCTCACTCCCCTTCAGGAATCCTCATCACAAACATCTATTGAAACAAAAAGTCCAATTCCTCCTTTGAGTGGGAGCCGTGAAAGAGGTTTGGCATCATCTAAGAGGAAAGGGGTTCTATTCCGAAAGCCAAAGATGGTCTCAGACCAATCACAGATCTGCATCATCTCAACAACTTAAAGTTGTGCATGATCTCCTTGGTTTCATCATTCCCTCACTGGATTCAGGGGATTGGTATGCTGCCCTTGATCTAAAGGACACATACTTCCACATATTGCATTTCCAAGGCCACAGAAGGTTCCTAATATGTGTCCTCAACCAAGTTCATTACCAGTTTGCAGGTCTTCTGCTTGGCCTGTTGGCCGCCCCACAGTTCTTCACCAAATGTATGCTGGTAGTAGCAAATGTCTTTGGAAAAAGGGGAGTTCACATATTCCCGTAGCTCGACGACTGGCTAGTCAGAGGCCAGTCCAGAGCTCAGATGGAATCCTACATCCATCTCATCCAAATCGACCTTCCGGGCATTAGGTCTACTGATAAACAAGCAGAAATCCACTCTTATCCTTGTACAAAGGAGAGAGTTTATTGGGGTGGGTATCAACTCCGTACAGGCAAAGACCTTGCTTCCAGAAGATCAGTTTCAGTCAGTCACAGCCTGATCAGGTCCCTTCAGACACATCTGATGACGACCGCCTGGAAATGTATGAACCTTCTGGGCCACATGGCATCATGCACATACACAGTGCAATACACAAGACTGGGTCTCAGACCTCTCCAGACCTAGCTGGCCATGGTATATTCACCTTTGCGACATCATCTGGACTTGGTGCTCACCGTCCTCAGTTCAAGTCCTCAATTCATTGACATGAGGGTTGAACCAACACATGGTCTATGTGGGAGTGCCTTTTTCGCAGCCCCAATCCTCAATATCTCTGGTCTCCAATGTGGCGGAGCTGTGCTGGAGAGCTCATCTAGGGCCGGATGTTCAGGGGCACCCCTTCACTTGGGGCCACAGCATGGTAGGAATGGCCTGGGGAGCAGTGTGGGCGGCTATGACGGTGGGGAGAGTAGGACCCCACTTCAGACTCCGATGAAGGGGATGAACTGCAGTGAGGAGACCAAAGCAGTGCTGACCCCCTCAGTGCTGGTGATCAGCGCCACAGAGAAGTCTGAGCAGAGGCCTACGAAAGGGGGTTTTCCCCTAGAGGACAGCAGTGGTACCGGGCGAAGGCAGGGAGATGGATCTCTGCCGCTCAGTAGTACCAATTCCAGAACCTCTGGGAACACCAGGACTGTTGGTGAAAGCAGGTCTCTGGCTGCTGCAAATGCCTATGGAGTCAACAGTACTGGAACTGACTGGTACACTGTCTGAGGTGCTTGGTGCCAATTCTGAGCATGGCTCTGAAGCAGGTCTTAGGGCTGCCTCCATGAGAAGGACCTTCAACCCCACTTCCTGGTCCTTCTTGCTGCGGGGTTTGAAGTCCCTGAAGTTCTAGCAGCACCACTTCCTGTGAGATACCCCAAAGCATAAGAGACAACTCGAGTGTGGGTCACTCAATGGCATTGACTTGCTGCAAGAAGTGCAGGGCTTGAAGCTTGGTGACCCAGGCATGTCCTGGTCAATGAGAGAAGTTCCAGCAACCATCACAGGTGATAAGAAGGAACTGAAGGAGTGCAGGGTTGACAGGGCCCCTTGTAGCAATGCTATGAGTGAATGGCACCAGATGGTGCTGGAGCTGACCCGATGGATACCATTACGGGGAAAAATTCCGGCAACCGTGCTCGGGGGCGTGCACACACTTACATTGGAATGGACACGTGCAAACACTCAAAGAAGGACTCTTCATTTTATTAGCAAATGTTCTAAGTATTATAACCCATTTTACAGGCACTGGAAGGATACTTCCCCCATTTCTCATGCCAAATGGTCCCAGAAGCATAGGAGTCCAACGGAGTAATTTTACAGCAAAGCTAGGGCGGCAGAACACTGACCCACACGGTACCTCTGGCCCATCCTCCCCTCCCTCCCCCCCAACACAGAACAAGGCTGTAAATACTCCCCTCCAAAAATTTACTCCCTCATTCTTCTTTTCAAATTTCTAGTCTCATCATTTGTTCCTCCAAATATTATCCTTCAAAAACCCCTTATCTCCACTTTCCAGACTACAGTACCCTTTATCTTCCTTCCCCCTCAGTTGTCTCCATTGATCACATCCCTCAACTACCATCTAAGCGCCCAATCTCACTTCCTGTGCATTATTTTTCATCTGACACACACACACACACACACACACACACACACACACACACACCCTTCCGCAGGAAAATGAACTTTGGGATATTAATAAAAACAATATTTTCTAAATGAAATGGACAACAAATCATCCTGGTCCATTGCTTATATTTTTTTTATCCCCTTCTCCTTGGCCTTCTTTAATAATAAGTAATAATAATAATGTCATTTTACATTATAAATATTTGGAGGAGGGTCTATCTTCCTCTGATTGTATGCATTTATAACGAACGTGCAACCTTAATTCATCCTCTTTGTGTGTATGCATCATAATACAGCCTGTATTTCCCTCTTTTCTATTTTTAAACCACACACCCTGGTTCATTCAGTGCACCGGAGAAATCACCAAGTATGCAAATTAACTGAAGGGAGGGAGTGGTGAATTATCTCTCATGTCATGTGACTGCTTAGTTAGCATGGGACAGCAAATGTAGCACTGCGCGCAGGGTGGGGAGGGGAGGGGGAGGAAATCAGTCTTTTCCAGTGTTCCGATTTTCCTATTGTTTGTCAGGAAACCAATCACATGCAAACACAAAATGTGCATTTGAAATCAATCCCCACAAGCTAATTAGTGGCTGAAATTTAGTTCAAATTCCCCAAGGTATGTTTTCAAAAAAGGGGTTGGAGGGAAGAGGGTGGCAGAGTGAGACACTGGGATACAGACACCGTGAAACTGAAAATTCTGGCGCAACCTTAACAATGGTATTGCTACTGTGAGACCATAATGTTAAACTTAGAGGAATATTGAGGACGTTAAGTAATCTGACTGGCAAATTTACAAGTGTTAGGTCTCTAGTAATACCCTGCTCATATGAATTAAAATCAGCCTTTAAAAAAAAAAAATTATACCACTTCTTCACCCACCCTCCAACCCCACTTTCTATGGTAATAGGAAACACCACACTGATGTACTTTTAAAAAAGAAAACAACATTGAATATATAAATGAGTAGGATTAAATTCCAGTGCTGTTCTTCAGGCCAGTAATTCCTCATAACTGGTATGCCCGAGAAAATGTTCTTTTATGCACCTCAAATATTATTTCTCAAAGTAAATCACCACTACACATTTAATCAAGCTTTCTTGCTAGTATACCGGCATAACTGAGCATGTTGATACATCTCACAGAATAGTATTCAGTACTTGACAAGCACTGCTGCAGACCCACCCAAGCAGCAGCTCTCAACCCGTCCAGACTACTGTACCCCTTTCAGGAGTCTGATTTGTCTTGCGTACCCAAAGTTTCACCTCACTTAAAAACGACTTGCTTACCAAATCAGAGATAAAAATACAAAATGCCACAGCACACTGTTACTGAAAAATTGCTGACTTTCTCATTTTTACCATATCACTATAAAATAAATCTACTGGAATATAAATATTGTACTTACATTGCAGTGTATAGCATATAGAGCAGTATAAACAAGTCATTGTCTGTATGAAATTTTAGTTTGTGCTCAGTTCGCTAGTGCTTTTTATGTAGCCTGTTGTAAAACTAGGCAAATATCTAGATGAGTTGATGGGCCCCCTGGAAGACCTATGTGTACCCCCACGGGTACGTGTACTCCTGGTTGAGAACCACTGCACCAGAGGAAGTGTGTGCGAAAATCAAGCATTTGTTGAACAGACAGTTTTGCAGAGGAAGGTGAAAGTGCCCAAGGTCACTGCTAATCTGACCTGGTGGAAAATTCCTTCCAAACTTCACATACGGCACTCAGACCAGCCCTGCACCTGACAGAATGCTCAGTGCCACGTCCAGGGGTGAAAGGCATGGCTATTTCCCCCAGGGAAAGATACAAAATGGATTCACTGAAGTTTTAAACATAGCAGAAGCAATCTTTTCTCTTTTAAAAGATTTTAATAAGTTCAGTAACAACTTTTTTGATTACACACTGATCTTCTAGTCATGCATGGGACCTTTCCCAGATACAAAAAGTAATAAAAAGCAAGAGATCATAAGTTTACATGGAGTACAAATTAAATTTGCACCACTTTCTCCAGTCAATTACAAAGTGATGGTCATTAATTTAAATGTCTTGTCATTGATTTTGTTTAATTTTGTACTTTTCCAAGAAAAACTTTATAAAAAAACTAAGTACAGTGAGGGACATAATCCACAAGAGTTGAAATCTCATGAGTTATTTCAGCCACTCCCTAACAAATTCATAGCACACTGTACATGAAAAGCACAGCCTATGCAACCCCAGGCCAACAATTGGATGAGGGGAAAAACAAACGAAGAAAAAGACCCTGAAGAGGCAACTGCCAGTTTGAGAAAGCAGTTGCTGTATCAGCATGCAGAAGCAATTAAATGGTGATGTCACTTGTTGGATCAGCCTGGCTGAAGTGTTTAAGTAACACATGTATGCAAAAATACATCATTTTCAGCCAGGGGTCTGGGTATAAAACATATGGAACATCAAACTCTTATTTTACTTTCATCTGACTAATATCAAACATGTAGCCTTATAAACACAGGACATTTATTAGAAATCCAGTTCAAGTTAACTTCAAACAAAATATACTGAGAAGATGCAATTACATTCTACAGTGAGTGTATTTATCCATTCTAAAGCTCTCCTCTGATCAGGTGTGTCATTTCTCTTTGTGGGCTTTGTAGCTGGAGCAGTGCTTAATCTGTGCCAGGGCTTGCCAGGGCTGAGCCGGGCCCGGCACCTCTAGGCTTGGCGGTTCATAACCACGGCACCTCTGAGCCTGGCAGTTCACAGCCCCAGCACCTCGGGGCCTGACAGTTCACAGCCTCATCACCTCAGGGCTTGGCAGTTCACAGCCTCGGCACCTCTGAGCTTGCTGCATCAGTTATGAAAGTAAAAAAAAAAAAATTGCTTACGCCCCCAGCATTACAAATTAAGCACTGAGCTGGAGACCCTTAAAGATGAGGCAACATCCTGGAGAAAGAACAAGAACAGAAGTACATACATGGGTAGCCTATATATTCTTAGTGAATTTTTCACACAATGTTTTTAAAATTAGTATTTAAAATCTTTCTAATCTTCAGAGGGACTCTTCAGGAGGGGTGAAATCAAATGTCATATTTCAGTGGTTCTCAAATTGTGGTACGTAAGCTGCAGTCAGGTGGTATAGTTGAGTTTAAATTTTATAATATCAGACTAAGAATCCATTCTAACTAGATTGCTTAAGAGTTACAGAAGTCCTATACCACATAATTTGCAGGTTTAGATGCAGTATACTGACAGAATTATTGCTCTACATTGCAATAGTATCAAGAACCACTGATCATGGTTGGTCTGGCCATATAATAATTTTTTTAAGCCTCGGCCAATTGGTGTTTAGTTATGTATAGCAGATCTTTTGGTGAGATCTAAAGTATTAGAACCAATCTTGGAATCCTATCAAAACAAAACCATGTACTATGTAGAATCTGCATGTCCTCACAGCCTACGCCTCCAAATACCTGATGCCCCTTTCAAACACAATAGGTGAAATCCTGGTCCTACTCAAGTCAATGGGGGTCAGGATTTCACCCCATGGCTCCATTCTGCAGCCAAAGCATTTTAGTTCTCAAATCCTGGGCTAAATTTGTTCCTGATGTTGAAACAGTACAAAAAGGGAGGAAGACATACTCCACAGTAGTATCTAGAGCAACTACATTCCACTGTGGCTAGGTTTACACCAGGAGTGGCCAACCTGAGCCTGAAAAGGAGCCAGAATTTACCAATGTACATTGCCAAAGAGCCACAGTAATATATTAGCAGCCCCCCATCAGTTTCCCCCCCTGCTCCCAGCGCCTCCCGCCTGCCGGCAGCCCTGCCAATCAGTGCCTCCCTCTCCCTCCCTACCTCCTAATCAGCTGTTTTGTGGCGTGCAGGAGGCTCGGGGGAGGGGGGAGGAGGAGCGAGGGCACAGCAAACTCAGGGGAGGGGGAGGGAAGGGGGGGAGTGGGGGCACGGCCTGTGGCAGAGCCAGGGGTTGAGCAGTGAACACCCCCTGGCACATTGGAAAGTTGGCGCCTGTAGCTCCAGCCCCAGAGTCAGTGCCTATACAAGGAGACGCATATTAACTTCTAAAGAGCCGCATGTGACTCTGGAGCCACAGGTTAGCCACCCCGGTTTACACTATGACCACTGGCAGCAGCATGTAGGGTACGTGTAGCGAGCTGCATCCACACTGCAGTGTGTAGTACAGGTCAGTAAAAGACTGGCAGCAGGGAAAGGCTTCAACAGTAACCCACTGCTGGAGCCTCTCACTGCAGCGAAGAAAGGCAGCAGCGAAACCCCCTGCTAGAGCCTTTCCCCTGCTGCAGTCTCTCTCTGTGATGAGGAAAGGCTCAGCAGCAGACAGGCATTGGGACACTACACCACTGGTGTAGACAGGGGGAGACAGCCTGGACAAGTGAGGAACCATGTAGGGTATGTAATCGTGTACATACCCCACCCTTCAAGTGTGTATTTACCTGTGTAAGCCATGCCTCACTGGCTGTTAACACACATGCAAGGGGGGGCTTTGTGTGTTTGAACTCTATGCGCTACCAAAAGAAGCATGCAGCATAGATATGCCTCTGTGAATTCAGATGACATTTACCCACCCTGTGTTTGTAATCCTGGGCAAGAGGATACCAATACCAGGCTTTTACAATTATTTTTTTGTAAGCAAAAATTTTAACACTAAAATGAAAACAACAAGGAGTCCAGTGGCACCTTAAAGACTAAGATTTATTTGGGCATAATCTTTCGTGGGTAAAAACCCACTTCTTCAGATGCACCGGACCCCTCGTTTTTTGTGTGGATACAGACTAACACGGCTACCCTTCTGATACTTAAACTAAAATGGTTTATTTAAAAACTGCTTCTAAAGTCTGATTTTTTAAAAACGCAACTTAAAACATAGGTAGCATTTTTAACCCTTAAACCTTAAGCTGTAACCCAAACCATTTTTTAATTTGTCTTTGCTGACCAAAATGTGGCAAGTCTGCAGAGAATATACTTGCCTAGTTACATCACCATAGCTATGCCAGTATAATCCCATAGTGTAGACACAGCCTACATGCACAGAAGGGGTTTTTTCCAATGTAGTAGTAACACTATTTCCTTGCACAATGGTAGCTAGGTTGAAGGAAGCATACTTCCATCCACATAGCAACATCTACACTGGGAATTAAGTCAGCGTAGTCAGGATTGTGGATTTTTCATACCCTTGATGCAATTATGTCAGCCTAACTTGTAAGTATAGACCAAACTTTAGACCGAACTCAAGGCCAGAGCATGAAGAAAAATTACTGTCATTGTAATGGATAACCATGCATAATCGGGCACATTCCAAATGAATTTGTTTTGTAGTTGAAGCATATCTGTTTTTAAAACAAGAGGAAGGTTTATAGATTTCTTGTTTGCATAGAGACCAAGGTTGTGAACAAAATGGGCCAAATCCTGTCCTGACTCGCACCTTATGCAACCCCACTGACTTCAGGCAGCTGCAGAGGATGTAAATTCAGGAGCATTTGGCCCATCATTACTGAAGCTAAATAACTAGAGCTGATCAAACTATTAGTTCTGAATAGCACACATTGTGAGTTTAGCCCCTTTTTATGTTTTGAGAGGGGCTTATATGAAAATCCTGATTTTGATTAATGTATTAGTCAGCCATCAGTATTCAAAGAATTCTGATGAATATATTGTCAGCCTTTTGGTTTTTCATTAATTGTACACTTCAGCTATTTATTATTTGCATTGGGATTATTTAAGTCACATGGTATTGGCTCTGATCCACCATTAGATTAAGAAAACTTTATAAAACGAACAACAAACACTCAACTTTCAAGTTCACAACATTTATTCTAAAATAAATAAAAATGTCAGGACTCAAACACTGACAAATACATGGTGGTCATCCCCAGATACTCAAGATGAAAATAAGCCTACACCAATCATTGCAAACACAACTCAGCACTTTTAACTGTGAAAATATTAATCAATCAAGTTTTAGATTCAAATAATTCAAATAGTTCTTTAAAAAAAAATCACCATCACCTTTAACAAACATGTGTTTTGTTTTGTTTTTTGGTTGGTTGAAAATGAAATCTAAGATAATTTACATAGGCAATATTCCTTCTAGTACGAACTAGCTCACTGGGTGCCTTTGCTTGTATAATGACAAGTTTCAGAAAGGCAGGAATGTGTTTATGTACTTTAACATTCATTTACATTTAACTCTGACCGCTGGTTATGTTCGTCAAACAATGTAATAAATGAGACCGTTTCAGTACAACCAGAAAACAAACATCTTTCTATGCTATTCTGCCAGATTGATCAAATATGACATTTACAAACATTCACGGGTGCATGGCTAAGGTCACATCCTGGAGCATGCATAATTAGTGTTACCAATTTTGGTTGGACGTATTCCTGGAGATTTAATCACATGATAATCTTTAATTAAAGATTAATCTTTAATTCCTGGTGACTCCTGGCCAATCCTGGAGGGTTGGCAACCCTGTACATAATTAAAATACAGTAGAACTTTATGCCAAGCCTCTTTTTGTCAATAACTGCAGCCTGTAAATCTGCAATAAGCAGCAAATGTTTCATCCAACTGGCAACCTAATTTGAATCTACTGTGAATAGGCAACTGAGATGTATTCGATTTTAGTAGGTTGCTAATTTAGCTGTAAAATTCTTAAGGTTTACTGCTGGAACAAGTTGCCTTTTATTCTGACAAATAAAACCGTACAGCAGATTGCGTCGAGCAATTATATCCGTACAGGCTATCTGGCTGGATGCTCCAAGAGTTCCACTCAATTTTGTTCCCACATTTACATACTTCACGTTATTTAACAGACATACTGCCCAAGATCTATCTTTCAGCATTATTTGTTCTCTTTAAAAAGGGAGGGGAAATGCAGTCAGGGAAGACCTTGTGTTCTCACAAAATAAAGTTACACTAGTTATTAAGAGATAATACTGAGAGATGTCTACAGTCAAAGCTATCACTAAAGTCTAAAAACTTTCTTGGAACATGAATTATAGGTGTAGAAATTTCTACTAGGTAGTCTGTGTCACGGAGTATTGGGGAACTCAGGGCCCTGCACCCCCGGCTCCCTGCGATTCACCATGACTCTCAGCCAGCCAGTAAAGCAGAAGGTTTATTTGGATGACAGGAATACAGTCCAAGACAGGTCTTGCAGGCACAGACAACAGGGACCCCCTCAGTTAGGTCCATCTTGGGGTCCCCGGCCATCCCAGCCCAGCCCCCCTTGGGGGGTCAGAGCCATCTCTGCCTCCCAGCCATCTCTCCAGCCTGCTTCCAGCACACTGCCTTCAGCGACCCCTCCCACAGCCTTTGTTCAGTTTCCCGGGCTCAGGAGTCACCTGGCCTTCAAACCCTTCCTGGGTTCTCATGTTACACACTCAGGAATGCGCCCCGGGCAGATCCCATCCTCCAATGCAGACTATCCCAGCACACTCCCCTGTCAGCATTCACAGACCACAGTGAGAACAGGCCCAGTTCGTCACATCTCTCCCCCCTTCGAGACCGAATTGAGCAGGGTCACTTTAGCCAGTGACCCGGGGAAGTTCGAACCTACCCCCGTTCCCATGGATGCCCCCGCATCCCTCCCATTCCTTGGTGAGAATTACACCAGGCCCCTCCAGTTTCACGCCCCCCCTTAGGTTGGGGGTGCTTGATGGCACTCGCAGTTCGCATGTGGGAAGGTTTATGCGGCCTGTGCCCTTTTCCCACCCCCATACCTCTGGGGCTCCAACTGGGCTGTGGTCTTCTCCCAGCGCTCCAGTCTGGAGGTCTGTGCTTTGGGCTCTCTTGGTTTAGAGCCGCCCTTTTTACCTTGGCCACCCTCCGAAAAGGCTCCTCTATGCTGGGCAAGGGTCCTAAAGCTGTTTTCCCCTTGCCCCAGGCCTTCCTCCCCCTCTGACAGGGGTCACAGGATCCGCAGTACTGTCGGACAGTAACAAAGACCCCAGGCCAGTAAAAGCTCCGTAGCAGCCTCTGCTGGGTACGCCAGGTTCCCTGGTGCCCTGCGAGGGGAATGTCATGGGCCCGGCACAGCAGCTGGCGGCGATACTTCTGGGGTACCACCAGCTGCCTCCTGATCCCCCCTGACTCCATTTTCCCTGGGGGAGCCCATTCTCGGTACAGGAACCCCTTCTCCCACAGGAACCTTTTCCGGCCACCTCGTCCCATGGTCTGTACCGCATTGAGGTCGGCCAGGTCCCTTATCTTCCGCAAGGAGGGATCTCTCTGTAACTCGGCCTGGAACTCAGCAGCTGGGACAGGGATGGCCACCTGCTCTTTCTCGCCCGCTGGGTCCGAAGCTGCAGCCTCTCTGAGCCGCGTCCCTGGGCGTTCCCTCCCCACCAGGTTAGGGTCCTGCGCCTCAGGCAAGGCACCCCCCCCNCAGCACACTCCCCTGTCAGCATTCACAGACCACAGTGAGAACAGGCCCAGTTCGTCACAGTCTGCAATGGCAGGTAGCCAGATAAGGATTAGCTATTGAATTTACAGAGTACATTATTGCCATTCACAAGCACTATATCAGAGGATTCAAATGTACTATCATCTGCACCAAAACAGTTCCTCTCCACCATATTGATTTTGGCTGGCTACCTTGCTACATCATTCTGTTCTGTATCCATGCTTCCTACTGCATCTTTTTACGTCTGATTCTATGCAAGGAGATGCAAATCCAGCATGACGGTCACATACAAACCTTTGGTTTTGCAGGGCTGGACGTTGCACGTCAAGTGAGCATATCTGATTTTGAGATTAATTTTTGGATTAGAAATGCACTTTGACGCTCCAAAAATCTCTGCTTCTCCTAGATATGGCCATTTGCTTCCACTGGGAGATATCCCTGGAGATAGGAAGATCACCCCACCCACAGAAATATTCAATGGTTAAAGAACCTGTCAGAAAACCCTTTAAAAGGTTTAGATGCAGATATCATTTAATACAGAGGTTCTCAAACTGTGATCTGCGGACCGTTTCAGGCAGGCAGAGGCGTGGCTTCACTAATTAGGTGTCCGGACCGTGAAGAAAACGCACATGTAAGGTGAGGTGGTGGTCTTGGGGGAAATAAGGGGCAGTGGGGTAAGAAGAGGGGGAGGGGGGAATTTGGGAGTGCAGGGCTGCAGCAAACGGAGAAAGAGGCGACTTTCCCCAGCTCCAGGGCTGCAGCTGCCGGGGAGAGACGGCACTCCTTCCCGGCCTCAGCTCTGTGGCTGCTGTGGCAGGGGAGAGACCCTCCTCCTTCCCAGCCCTAACTCAGGGACTGCTGCACCGGGGGAGAGAGGGTACATCCATTGCATTAGAAAGGTAAGACTACTGATATTAAAATAGGAGTTGTGTGCTTTTATTTGTAGAACAAAAAAAACAATTATTATTAAGGGTTTTTTTTACTATAGCGCTTTTATCCAAAGCGTTTACAATACACCTCTACCCCGATATAACGCTGTCCTCGGGAGCCCAAAAAAAAAATCTTACCGCATTATAGGTGAAACCGCATTATATCGAACTTGCTTTGATTCGCCGGAGTGCACAGCCCCGCCCTCCCAGTGCACTTTTGCTTTACTGCATTATATTCGAATTCGTGTTATATCGGGTCACGTTACATAGGGGTAGAGGTGTAGTTAGTTAACAGTACAAACAACATTTGGAAAGATCATTAAGTAGTCTGCCGAGACCCTCAGCAATTTTCAAGTGGTCCGCGAAAAAAAAAGTTTGAGAAACATTGACTTAATAGATCTATCTATAAATGGTTTGTTCAACGAAAGGAAAAAGTCCTTTTTCCACTACTGCCAACAATTTGCAGTGGAGCAGGAAGGGCAGCCAAAGATACATATGTTATCTTTACAAAATAATAAACTTCATACCAAAGGCTCATCCCACCAACGTGACTAGAAAGAGCATATTATACACTAAATGAGGAGGATAATTTTTAAAAAGGGAAGAATTATTCTAACACTGGAGAATCGATAACTTTTTCTGTTCCACATCAGATGAACCAGATACAAAATGATCTTCAATTTCCTGCACCTTATCAAGGTGTCATCTTAAGAAAAATTACTACAGAGCATAGTGTCACTGAGTAAGTGTTGGCAGGACTGGGCCCATAAGCGGTAAACCTGTATGTCTTAGGCTTTGTCTACACTGGACTTTCATCGGTAAAACTTGTTGTTGTTCAGGGATGTGAAAAATATACCACCACCACCACCCTCCACGAACGACAAAAGTTTTATAGACGAAAAGCGCTGGTGTGAGAGCTCTCTCCTGCCAACAAAGAGCGGCTACACCACGCACCTTTTAGTGGCATGGCTTTAGCAGCACAGCTGTGTCGCTAAAAGGTGTGTAGTGTAAACATAGCTTTATTAAATTGCCAAAGGTATCCACGTACCCAGCAGAAAGAATGGAAGTTGTGGGCTCTTGGCATCTTTGAAAAAGTATCAGGCAATTTTGAAGTGTCATTTTACCATTTGTGAGTAATTTCTAATAGCAAATAACCTTGGAAAATGTTTTTCTGAGAAGTTCCTAATTATTCAAGCATACCGCAATGGCATTTTAAATTTACCACGAAAAACCTCCTCAGAACAGTTGTATAAACATTTGCATGCAGTACTTCCGTCCAAATGTTATCTCCACGTGAAAGGGGATTAGTGGCATTATTGTTGACTGAGGACAGGGATCATATCATATCTCCGTGTGGTGTAAACATGAAAACCATTGCAACTAAATATGAGAAACACGGCAAAGGTCAATACCTGAGTATGAGGAACCGTAAAACAATCTGTATTTGGTTATCTCACACACACACACACACACACACACACACACACACACACACACACACACAAGAATAAAAGTAGTAGCGGTACAGATTCAGCGGAATGACATCCTAATGAATGAAAATTATAGTAACAGAGTCACTTGAATTTTATCCACTTTGTACTGTCTATGTGGGGGACCATAAAATTTTGTTAGTGCTGTATAATCAGTTTGCTTTTACATACACTCAGACACCGACCCTAAAACTGACCAGCCAGAAAGGATGTAAAACAGATGCCAAACACTCGTCTAACCGATGTCACTGCCACAAGGAAGGCGACTTTCTACGATAGGTGGGAAAGGGAACAAGAGCCCAAGGGATCAAAGGGCAGACACGTGAGTCTGGAGAGAACCAGATTGAGGTCCCATTGTGAGACATGATCCCTAACAGGAGGGAAGAGCCTTTCAAGGACCTTCAGGAACCTGACCAACATTGCGTGTGAGAACACCAACTAACCCTGGATCAGCGGATGAAAAGCCAAGATGGCAGCTAGATGAAACTTGATAGAAAAGAGGGCCAAGTCCTGATTCTTCAGGAGCAGATATTCCAAAATGGACTTCAGAGAAGAGTGCGTCAGGGAGACACTACGCTCAGACGCCCAGTAGGAGAACCTCGTCCACTTTGCCAGGTACATTGCCTTAGTGGAGTAGGTTTTCTACTTTCCAAAAGGACCTGCCACATCTTCCTGGATCAGGCTTGCTCCTCCGGGTTCAACAATGCAGCATCCATGCCGTGAGGTGAAGGGATGTGAGGTTGGGGTGCAGGAGGCGAGAAAAGGTCTGCGCAGTCCGGCAGCGGCCATGGGGGGGGGCTACTGCCAGATCCAATGGCGTGCCGAACCAATGCTGGCGTGGCCACGCCGGGGCGATCATAATGACTCAAGCCTTGTCCCTCTTGATTTTTGACAGTACTCTGCTGACGAGCGGGAACACGTACATCAGGACTCCTGACCAGGACAGGAGAAAGGCGTCTGAGAGAGTGCCCTTGCCGAAGCCCTGCAGGGAGCAAAACTGATGGCATTTCCTGTTCTGCCTGGTGGCGAATGGGTCTACTCAGAGTTCCCCACCTCTGCAAGAGCATCTGGATCACTTCTGAGTTGAGTGACCACTCGTGGTGAGAGAAGAAGGACCTGCTGAGGCGATCTGCCAGCATGTTCCTGAGGCAGGGAAGGTGACAGACCTCCCGGTGTATTGCATGCTGGATGCAGAAATCCCATAGGCAGAGTGCCTCCTGACAGAGGGCTGACGAGCATGCTACCCCCCCTTGCCTGTTGATGTAAAACATCAAGGCTGTTTTGTCCACTTGGCCAGAAAACTGTGCGAGGAAAACCACCCTGAGCTCTTTGAGGTTTATATGCAACTTCAGCTCCTCTGTGGACCACGTACCTTGCATCCTAAGCCTCTCTAACGCTGGTAAGGCAATCTATGTCGGTAGGCCGGTGACTGTACTGAGTCCCAATGGAGACTTTCACAGGATCAGCATCGTACTGAGGGTGAACGGCTACGATGCTCCCGGTACCAGGGTCGCGGGATCGTGCGTGCCTTGGTAGTTCTACGCCATACTACCAGCGACCAACACTTCGAGCCCGCAGAGCAATGTCCAGAATCCAGAGACTGGCGCTGAGGGCTTTGATTAGTAGACAGCCCTACATCCAAGGCGCAGTGGCTCTGAGCAGTCGAGAGCTGGCGAGATGCTCCCTGAGGTGGCGAGCAGAGCCACGTTGATGGGGACCGAGAGGGTGGTCCAAGGGCAGTCTTACCCCTTGATCTGGGAGCTGGTGTGGGCAGCACCGGGAGAGACAAAATATCCTGTGCTGCCTGCAGCACCTTCGGGGTCAACTGAATCTCCGGGTGCCGGACTCCCATGCTGCTGTCTGGGGTGGCAGCGCATCCCGGGATGGGCTAACCCACTCAACCGAAGCTGGGGTCTGACTCCCACTTGGGGATGATGAGCCGCCCTTCGTGGGTCTAGGCTCTCCTCCCGCCCTCTCATTTCCCTTGCAAGCAGGAAACAACCTCTCCCGGTCTTCCTCTTCTTATTGGCCGGTGTCGTGGAGGTGGATTTTCACCTGTCCCATGACGGTGCTGTGCGTGGAGTCTGATCGCAGCTGCTCTGGTGCAGGTGTCAGCACCGACTCCATAAGGAGAGCTTTAAGTTGGATATCCTGCTCTTTTTTAGTGCGAGGCTTAAAGCTCTTGCAGATGCATCACCTGTCACTAATATGAGACTCTCCTAAACACCTTAAACTACTCGTGTGGGGGTCACTGACCGGCATAGGCTTCCCACAACAGTTGCAGTTCTTAAACCCCAGGGAGCAGGGCATACTCCATCCCAAGGCTAACTCCCATCTGGGGCACTATAACTAACTAAAAACACACTACGGGAACTAATACTAACTGATATAACTATTTACAATAGAAGGTTCGCAACGAACAGTTCTAAAGGAGGAAAGGTTTGCCCAAGCAAAGGAACGTTCCAGCACCGTCACTGATGGTAAGAAGAAACTGAGGGTCAGGGGAGTCAGTGCCGCCCCTTATAACATGGCATATGCACTCCACTCCAGAGAGCACCAGAGCCAGTCCCCTATGGATACCTGTAGCGGGGTGGATACCAGCTCCTGCCCTGCGGGCCTTGAAACAGCCTAGGAGAGGGCTGTGGCTGGGGCAAGAAGCCTGGGCTAACTGGGGAAAGTACGCTCAGCTGTGGCCATGCCCTAGTCAGGCCCAACTGGCCCCTATAAGAGGCTGTGAGCCAGAACCCCAGTCTGTCTCCCTCTGCTTGTAGAAGGAGAAGGGCCTGGCTGCAGGGACCTAAGCAAGACACCTAGATTGGGAGCAGGGCTGGGGAAGGTCCCGGGGAGCTGGGAGCTCCGGCCTGGAAAGCCCCAGGCTGCAGGCCTGACTATTGGCCGAATAGGTGCAGGGTTGCAACGGGGCAGCCCATGGGTAGGCAGAGGCAGCAGGTCCGAATCCCTTGGCCTGTGATGAGTGGCTTACACTACAGTCTGCCCCAGTGAATGAGGGTTAGATGGAGACTGGGCAGTAGCCAAGACTGAGGTGAAGTGGGGATAGTGGGTGGGGGTTCCCCTGGGAGGGGGGAGACCCAGAACTGTGGGGATACTGCCAGGGGGCAGCACCCAGTTAAAAGGGCGCTGGGGTCCTGGGAGGGACATGGGGGCCCAGCAGTGGCAGCGAAACACCGGCCTGAAGAGGGTGCTCCAAAGGCTGGATGCTAATTCCCGAGGACAACCAGCAAGAGGCACCGTCAGGTCAGTCTGCGCACGCTTACAATACCAATGAGGGAAAAACTTCCAGCACTGGTGGATGGGGTGAGCACACACACCTAACATGGAATGGACATGAGCAAACATTTGAAGAAGAATATCTTTTATTAGACAACTTCTGTTGGTGAAAGAGACAAGTTTTTGAGCTACACAGAGCTCTTCTTTAAAACAAAAATGTTTAATACACGATAATCAACTATATCACTTAAAAAATTTTCAAAGACAAAAAGTTCTACTGCATTGTTATGCAATGGTATTCAAGAGCACAGCTACTATTTTCTAGCTCATATTGTAAGGTAAGAGCCTCCCCAAAAGGACTGTTATGGGCAGGGAGTGGTGTTCCCAACACTTCTGTAGTGGGGCACCTGCCCCACTCCTGGAGAATGGGTTAAAAGCAGCCAAGCTAGGCTGATTGGGAAAGCTGCCACAGCTGTGGCCAGCTCAGTCAGGGCCCAGCTGGCCCGTATAAGAAGGCTGTGGGCCAGAAGCTGAAGGAGTCTCTCTCTAGCAGTGGACAGAGAAGGACCTAGCTGCCTGGGAGCAGGTTACCAGAGGTAGAGCAGTGCTGGGGAAAGGCAAGGGGAGATGAGGAGCTCCAGCCTGGTAAACCCCCCAGGCTGCAGGTCTTGGTGAAGGCCTATGAAGGTATTGGGGCTACAGAGGTGCAGCCTGGGAATAGGCAGAGGCAGCTAGTCCTAACCCCTTGCCAACGATGAGTGGCCCTTACAGACTGCAGTCTGCCCCAGTGACCAGGGGCTAGATGATGACTGGCAGTAGCCAATGAGGCAAGGTGGGTTTAGCAGACTGGGGGTTCCCCTGGGAGGAGAGACCCAGAGTGTGGGGATACTGCTGGGGCAGATCCCCGAGGTAAAGGGGTCCGAGAGGGACACAGGGCCAGCGAGGTGAGACACCAGCCTGCAGAGGGCGCTCCATATGCTGGACAGCTAATTCCCAAGACGACCAGCAGGAGGCGCTGCACTGGTGAGTCTTCGCTACGCTACAACTTCCCATAAAAGGCCAGCATCCATGATAGCCTCTGACAGTCAAACTCCCCATCACTTGCCTTCATGTGGCAGAGACATTTTTACTAGAAGTAGGGGTGTGAAAGGCAGGTACCTGGTGCTTCTAGAATAATCAGATTGGTGGGGCCCTTTAGTCTGGGGGTACAGGGGCAGCCTAAGAGGAGGAAAATGTTGATCTCAACCCCCCCCCCCCCCATCCACAGATTAAATGAAGCCTGTGGGGGAGGGATAGCTCAGTGGCTTGACCATTGGCCTGCTAAACCCAGAGTTGTGAGTTCAAACCTTGAGGGGGCCACTTTGGGATCTGGGGCAAAATCAGTACCTGGTCCTGCTAGTGAAGGAGGGAGCTGGACTCTGACCTTTGGGGTCCCTTCCAGTTCTATGAGATAGGTATATCTCCATATATTATTTAAGCCTGGCATTGAGTTGTGGCAACATCAGTACCTCACTGTTGGTTGTTCACCAAGTCTACAGAAACAAGGTGGGAAGAGTGTGGGTGTGTAATTAGTGTAACTGGGGAAAGGCTCTCTTACTGTGGTGTATGAATGTTTTCTTCTTTTTGTGGCAAGTTACCAAAGGCCTTTAGTCGGTACCAGTTATAAAGAGAGGTGAGACTGGCCTCTCTGCCAGGGATTGCTGCCAATGGTAGGAGGGCATTTCAGCCCCATGCCAGAAGTTTGCCAATCTCAAGCCTGGGAACCTTAGACCAACTGCATTTCTGGAAGCCAGCATGTGAACAGTCCTCGGGAGAGTCAGGGGGATAGGAGGTCAGAGTGAAGAGTCAGATGAAAAGCAGCCAAATAAACCCTGTGACTGTAGGCACCTATGTATTCACATCCTACACACTAAGGCATTGATATTTGTACAAGATATGCCTTGTGAGACATCACATGAAAGCTACTTATTAATATAATTGCAAAATGTGTGTGTTAATGTTATATGTCAAGTTATGAATTCCCTCTGTATGCTGTTACTTAACATGTTTAAGGCCAGACAGCCTAGCCTAGGTAAAGATAAGCAGGTCTGTCTTTAACAAAGGATTGTGGGTTTACATCAATTTACATATTGGCAGTAAACAAAGCTAAATGGCAGGGGTTATATCCCAATCCTGAACTTGAGAGAGAGAGAATGACATGGCTCCAAGAGACCCAGGAGACTGAATCCCCAGGTGGTCGTCTTGACTTGTAAGACAAAAGCATTCCTTTAGCGATATAACGAACAGAGAGAGACTCCACCTTTATCCTTCATTTTAGGAGACAAAGAAACCAAACCCTCCGATATCTGTGATGGGTCCTGGCAAGTAAACTGGAAAGGAAACTGTAGGTGAGAGAAACCATCTTGAAAAAAAACTATCTTGCTATATTAAGTTTTAGACTTTTAGGTGTGTGTGTTCACTTCTATTTGCTTGTAACCACCTCTACCTTTCTCTGGTTTACTTGGTATTACTTAATCCATGCTCTTTTGTTAATAAACTTGTTCTACTTCTACTTTAAACAAATTCAGTGCTGTGTCGGAAGGTGATGTACTAGGTCTTTAATGTTCTTATGGCTGTAATGACCCTTAGCATTAAGGAAGCTGATAAGCAAAATATTTCACTTGCCAATATTGAGAATTGCATTAACACTAACATTCGGTGCAGCTCATCGTTCCAAGTTGGAGCTATGCTGTGCATCAAAATGAAGGCCGCAGACAGAAATTGGTGAGTTGGTGGGCTGAGCCCATTTCTGCACAGGTGGCCAGAAAGGAAAGATAAGATTTTCCACAATACACTGTGGAAGTATTCAGATAGCAGCTCAAATTAATGTAGCGCTAAGAACTCTGGGATATGCCCCAGGAGGCATTTCACCTCACACAATGGAGTACAATGATAGTGTGGATGCAGTAACTTGAGTAGGGCTTTGCAGTGTGTGCACTCTTACCTCAATTAGGGCAACTCTAATGGTCACATGTGAGTGTCAATCACTCATCTTTGCACTAAAGAAATACTCTAAAAGTACCCTCACAATACCCCGGAGGGGCACATAAGCAAGTATCTCGATTTTATAGATACTTTAATAAAGTTACTTGCCAAAGCAACACAAGTGGCAAATGTAATCAATAAAAGCTCTTTAAGCACATTTCTCAAAATGGTGGTTTTGTCACAGAACAACTGCATGTTTTTATTTAGAGAACTGACAAGAGTTACTGTTGAGAAATAAGAATTGTTCTTGGCAACAAGTATTATAAAGTGCCATTTCTGCCAAACATAATGCTAACATTTGGTACAGCTCATCATTCCAAGTTGGAGCCATTTAAAATTGTACATGATTCTTTCTGAAGTTTTTAAAAACTGAGCCAGATATATGTGCTGGTTGGAATAAAACACTTCTTGAGGCTTAATGATCCTGGTCAGATAGCAACTGAGAGAATTTTTCACTTGACCAGTTGACACTTCACAAGTTTCCTGATAACTACCTCCTAACAGTTTTGGTAAGGCTGGTGATGGTCCCATGGATGACCTGATGCTCTTATCTGTAAACCAATACTCTGATCTGACAGTCTCTCCAAGCAACTGGACCCTCGCTCCCATGCATAACCCCCACTTACTTTATCTGGATCGGTTGGTTGCTCAGCACTTATCAAATGGACTGCTGATTTAGTTGCCTAAAATGTGAACATAGGAGCCTAACTTTAAATAATCAGTTTTTTAAAAACTTATTCCAAATACCCTTTCTGGTTATCTAAAAATAACCAAACTAATGAACATTAGTCAGACATCTTCTAGTCACCAAGAGCTTATGTAACTGCAATGTAAAGAATTGTCTAATTACAGTCAGTTACTGGAAACCCTGCCACATCATTTGAGAAATTTGTCATAGAATCTTTGGAGCACATTGAACTTTTCATTGACTCATTTGAACATATAGTGCGTAGGACCAGCTGTGATTAAAGGTACCTGGGAGCTGAAGAATGAAGCTAAGTATAAATAAAATGTTTGTACAGATAAAGGGGTATGCGTGGGGTTTTTGTGCTTTTGTTTTTTGTTCTTTTGTTTTTTGTTCTGATTTTTTATTTGGTTGTTTTTAAAGAATAAATCAGTTGTGCTGTAATTTATTCTGATCAGCTTTGGTTTTTTTTTTTAGTTCAGTCAATTTATTCCAGGGAACTTGTATTTTTTAATATCAGCATTTAGAGCACCGATTCATACATGCAGTTATTCTGTGACAAAACCACAATTAGCAAGCACACATTGCATTAAACAAATAGGAAAAAAGGTGTTGAGCCCATCTGTTTTCACAGGACTGCATGTCTCCCTATCACTGGGTTTTATTTAATCAAATGAGAATTTCAGAAGTGACTGCAATTCTTATTTAGCATTAATAAAACACCCCCCCAAATGTATTACCAGGAAAACACTTTTTATCCTTACATAAAACCCTGTGATAGTCTGTACTCCTCCAAACCAATCCGCATTCATTTAACAATAGTTTCTGTTACCTGGAAAATTAATGTGAAATAGGGTAGTTAACGCTCTGCAAAAGAATCCTATGTCAGCACCTGAGGCACATTCACTCATCTCAGACAACTGTCCTGATCCACATCCATTCATCTATACTGATGCACCATTTGGATTCTATGATCAACTTCCACCTCTGAAGTCACTGCCCTGCCCCTAAGTGCAGTGCGCACCTTAACTGCCACAGAAACTTCTGCGCCCCTTTATTTCCTCTTACAGCTTCTTAATCATCATCCCTCTGTCCAGCAGAAGCCATGTTCTTTCTCTCTCCTATGCTGCTTAAACTGCACCGGAAGTACTATAAAATGAAGAGATGATGGCAAATAATGAGCATACCATGGATGATTCAGTAATTCAAGTTAGCCTGGGACTCTGGAAACCAAAGTTCAATTCTCTGCTTCCCCACAAATTTCCCATGTGATCTGGGGCATGTCATTTCTCGCTGTACCTCAGCTCCCCATCCGTAAAGCGGGTATAATGATACTTTCCTACCTCAGAGGGGTGTTGTGAGGATAAATACATTAAAGACCATGAAGCATTCCAATACCACAGTAATGGGGGCCAGATAAGTACACTGGCAATTCCTAGATTATAGCACGAAAGAGCAGTTGGCTTGAATGACTAATATGATTTCCAATAAGGAAGACAAATGACCTTTTCATGACTCAGGTGGAAAAATAATTTTAGGTGGGGGTGGAGAAAAGGTACCCTGTAAATTTGTAGTTCAGCAGGAACAAGGAAGTTAATTTAATCTAATCATTCAATCTGATAAAAGCATACATACACTTGCCATTCTTTCATACCGTTTTGCTGCAATCTGTAGCAAAGGATGGGATATAAAGGTAATTTCAAAACAGCATAAAAGTGTTGACTTACAAGTTAAACATTTTGCTTTGCAAAGTCCTCTGTTGGAGATGTCCACATGATAATTATAAGTCAGCTGACAGCTTTTAAATGATTTCTAACTCTCAGTTCATGATAGGCCAGGAATCACTTTGTCATTATCTAAAAAATGATATGTTTGAGGGTTTAAACCGTTCTCTCGGTCTTTCTCCCAGGGTTTCTTCAGAAAGGTTTGCCTTTCTTTGAACTTTGCCTGCTCTGGAGAGAAAACATAATCTACCCTTGGTGCATACATGCTGCTCTCAGCTTCTTGATGTCTTCGGCCACACCAAGACAGCCTCCTACTTTTGTTTACAAGCTCAGCAACTATTCCTCAGCAAATCAGATGCCCTTTACCATTGCTTAACATTCTCCAACATGTTTCTCTCAATGCATTTTACTATACCACTTTAACCACCACCACCACCTACAAAGGGACAATAATAGTTTTGATATTTCTTAAAACAGACAGTGACAATTCTTTTATTCTTGACATCCAACCAAATAAAGAACAGCGTTTTATCACGTATTCTTTCTTTTTTGTTATGGTATCTTCATATTGTGTTACTACCACCAGAGGGATAATTTTGGGGCTCTTATTAGCCAAAAGTTTACTCAGCTTGTCACCACATTATTATACACTACTTGGAATCACAGAATGTAATGATTTCTTAAAGTAAATGCTCATGAAATGACTAGTAGTTAACCGCGCTTTACCTCATTGTAATTTTATTGCGAATAAAGGCATTCTCTGCTCAAGGACAGAAAATTGAATTGCAACAAATTTTAATACAAGCATGAAATAATGTTAGGATAAATGTAGATTAGAAAAATACTTCACGTTCTCTGTACTGGAGCAAAGGCACTCTCTTCATGGATAATCCTGAAGCAAACTACAGAAGGAGAGTAAGGAGAGCGAGCAAGCCTCTGCTTTGTACAAAGGGGAGAGGGAGAGATTTTTCTCCTTGGGTTACACCTCTACCCCAATATAACGCGACCAAATATAACACAAATTCGGATATAACGCAGTAAAACAGTGCTCCGGGGGCGGGGGGGAAGGGGGGGGCTGCGCACTCCGGCAGTTCAAAGCAAGTTCGATGTAACGTGGTTTCACCTATAACGCGGCAAGATTTTTTGGCTCCCGAGGACAGCGTTATATCGGGGTAGAGGTGTATACATTATCTGTACGTGACAGTAGTATTGCTGCTTACAAGTTTGCTGCGTAAAAGTTTAATCAAAAGTCTATTGACAAACAGCATTTATTCAATGAACAAGGAGGGGATTTAAAATCAGGTGCTTTTTTGTTGTTGTTTGGGGAGGGAGCGGAATTTGTAGGAACCATGACAGGCGTTCAGTTATTAGCCTAGCATAGTGGTGGCAGAGGGTGGAAGGGAGTGCATTAGTTGTAAAATGTCTGCAGACAGGATCCCTGCACACAATATCCCAAGTGGATCAACAAAGGCTAATCTCATCTATTGTGAAGTTATTTACACAAACCCAAAGAGAATACCAAAGCATGCTCAGATTAACAGCATTTTGCATCTTCTAACAAACAAACAGAATCCTGTTTAAGAACAGTGCGCAAATGAAACTTAGGACCCTAATTGGAGGGTTCCGTAAAAAGAGCAGCAGCAAGAGCTTTGAGATGTCAAATTTTTGAAGCAAGACTTCTCCAGAAGCTCCAAAACATACTCAGTTATTTTCTGTTTATTACAGTTTTGTCAACTCTCACGATAGTTGGCATTTTTTTCTTAAAGCCCCAGCTCTTGAAGCTATACAGTCTCCGGAGAATGTCAGCTTTCATTTAAAAAGGTCCTGCGGGTTGTGGAGGAAAGTGGAAAATTATGAACCCCTGAGGGTATGTCTACATAGGTGCTGGGAGCACTGTTGCACAGCCTGGGTTGACACACTTGTGCTAGCATACTAAATATAGCAATGTAGACACTCAGGTGATGAAGCTTAGGGAGGGACAAGCCTGAATGTTAAAGCAACATCTACAACAGCTGTTTTTAGCATGCTAACCCAAGCACCACTAGCCTGCATCTGTCAACACAGGCTGTGAGATTCACTCCTATCAGCCGTCAAGAAAGGCTCAGAAGCCAGAAGGGGAAAAAAAACAGAACCCCCAACAATTTATTTAAAATCTCATGATTGCTGGGACCCTATTCATGATAGCTAACATGTGGGGATAGGCAATGGAGTTATTACATTTGTCATGAAACAGTTTACATGGTATCAATAACCTCATGCTATCTTTTTCCACTTATAACAAATAGAAGAGGAGTGTGCAGGCACATGTGAGAAAGCAGTAAGACTTATGTCCCCAGAATGTTTTTTTCAGTTTATTAAAAAAACCTGCAGCCACCTTACCCCCCCCCCCCAAATAAAATTTAGTATCACTTGGGATCCAAGTCCTTACATGCCAGGCCCCTCTTATGAAAGGGAATGTCATGTTTCAAAACAGTACTATTATTTCAAAGGAAACTGAGGTCTTGAACATGACTCCATTGCTATTGAAAGCAAAATGGCAGACATTCCTTTGTGCTACCCAACCCTCTCCAGTGACTATCACAGCACATGTGATTCTGACTAGTGAGAGACCAACTTGCTGGACTTCAAAGTGGAAGCAGAGAAGGATTTTCCTGCTGTGGCAGCCAAGGTTCAGCTCTCCACCTGCTCTTGGCTGGGAGACCTGCCTGGGGATATAATCTGACTGCTGCTCTGATTTAGCCTCTTCCGCCACTTGAACAAAAGGGATTCTGAAGGTCCCTCTCACTCCCTTGCACGGACACGCACACCCCCCTCTCTACAAATCCCTGGGTAACATAACAGTGAATGTTAATATTACACAGCTGATAAGTTCTGCCAAGCCTGTTCATAGACTTTGTCACTTTTTCTAGAGTTGATCTTTAGGACCCCCAAAGCCCACTGCTGTGACTCCCTGACCTCTGATTTCAGGGATCGTACATGTGAACAGAGTACTTCTGCTCATTAAAAAAAATATTTCTACCTCACAGATTGGCCTCTGGGACTTGTGAGACCCATGGTCAGTCTATTTGGTGGGGGGGTGGGGGAAAGAGGGGCATGCACAGGTCCATTTGTGGAAGAAAGATGCCAACACCACTCAACCTGCTTACACATAGCTTCAGTTGCTAGAAGCTCCAGCCAGTTGTCCGCAACTGAGCCTGCTGCTCAGACCCCTCTTCCCTTTGTAGCCAAACTTAAGTGCAAGAGAATCAGTGTGGTATAGCGCAAGAAAGTCCTGCATTCTGACCAGGGCATTGACAGACTCCTCCTTGAGCCTTAGTCAAGTCACTTAACCTTCCTGTGTTTGTTTCCTTCCTCTGTAAAGAGGGTTAGTATTTACCTTCACTGGGATATCATGATCATTAGACAATGTTTGTAAAGTGCTAGCACAAGTGCTAACATTGAACAGAATGCATATAAATCCTTCCAGAAGCTACAGACAAAGCGATTCTCAGGCTCTAGTTAGTTCATATTGAGAACTGCAGAGAATTACAGCATCATTTCCCAGATCACAGGGCATCATGCCCACTGGGGGATGGAAAGAACCAGCTGAAGCTGGAGCAAGGTAGCAGCGCAAGTTTCCTCCATGCTGCTCTGCTGACATGGTAGGATTCATAGATTCCAAAGCCAGAAGGGACCATTGTGATCATGTTGTCTGTCCTCCTATACAACACAGGCCAAGAACTTCCCCAGAATAATTTCTAGAGCAGATCTTTTAGAAAAACATCCAATCTCGGTTTTAAAATGGACAGTGATGAAGAATTCACCGTGACCCTTGGTCAATTGTTCCAATGGTTGATTATTCTCACTTAAAAATGTACATCTTATTTCCAGTCTGAATTTGTCTAGCTTCAATTTCCAGCCATTGGATCATCTTCTATACCTTTATCTGCTAGATCAAAGAGCCCATGTGAGTACTTACAGGCTGGAATCAAGTGACCCCTTAACCTTCCCTTTGTAAGATAAACAAATTGGGCTATTTGAGTGAATCACTGTAAGGCAGGTTTTCTAATCCTTTAATTATTCTTGTGGCTCCTCTCTGAACCCTATTGGGTTTTTCAACAGAAGAGAGCACAACTGAAGTCATTTTCCTGAAGTGGGACTCAGCTTTCAAAAGCTTGGGAAATGCTGCCCTAGAGCACTTTAAAATGTTGACAATTATGCACATAACCTGGCACAAGCAACTAAACTACATTTCTCTTACAGGAGATAAGCCATGAGGGAGGCAACAATACCCTCTGCATTCATTTTTATAAACTAACAATCAGTTCAATATTTAAGTGAGCTGAAGAATTTTCAGTGATCCCCTCCAAAGTAGTGTCTGCCTGTGCATGGTGATACAATCATGGCAGATAGGAGATGGTTACATCTGGGTGTGGGAGAAAAGCTCTATGTTTTGCAAGCTCATCTAAACACATTTAAAGTTATGTTAAAGCCTTTTTTTTTGTATAGTCCAGACTGACTGATCAATATTGGCAAAAGACAGAGCTCTATGTTTTGTTAGGAGATTTTTAAATTTAAAAGCAGTAAGGGAACTACACAACAACACACCATTTTCAAGTTAATACTGGTGAACTTCTAAACATCAGCACAAAAAACATTTTTAAGAGTGAAATAAAAACTTAGCAGAAAAAGTAAATAATAGCCATCACGAGACAGTAAAAAAAGCAGCCTTATTGCGACAGGATGCCTATTAAAATTATGATGTTTTGTCACTATAAGCATTTCTTTTGCTTGGCTGTACTGTAGGAAGACACAAAAAGGCACAAGGATTAGTTGTACCTAATGCTTAGGAAATATCACCTCAAACATTTTGCTTATATTTTGCCTACTGCACTTTGCCTTCTCTGTTTAGAGTATAAACTCTTCAGGGTACAGATTGCGTCTCCCTGGGTGTTTATATCACACCAAGCACATTCTGGATCCTTTCAGATAAGAAATAAGGCGCACGGTGTTTTCATTGTTATATAAGTCTCAGATACCACTCCGAAAACAAAGCATAACGCTCCTACTGACTGCGCTCAAATAAAAAACCTGAAGAGCTCTGTGTAAGCTCGAAAGATTGTCTCTCTCACCAACAGAAGATGATCCAAGATATTACCTCACCCACCTTGTCTCTCGAATAAAGATACACTTACATTCAGGAGAAAAATATTTCCGACTTTTTTGTTCTTACCTTATTTCTTGCTCACAGTCAGAACCAGCAATGTACCATATCCAAGAGTAGTAAAAGCTTGCAGTATTAATGTAAATCCCAAATCTATTTTACAAGCAGACACACACCTCAGCTTACGTTTCCAGACGTTTAGCAAAGCTTTAACATAACTAAGAAGGTATTCAAAGAGCTGCTAGGTATAACGATGATTCATATCAAAGCCAGCTACAAAGAAATGCCTGTGGGTGAAAGAGGAGTTTAAAAAAAACTAAACTCCACCTATAGTGTCTCCACCCTTCCAGGTAGTTCTTTTAAAACCCTCTGCTCCAATAGTCATAGCTCAGTGTGCTTATGAATTTTGAATATTTATTTGCTATAGTAATGCATGAAGAACACAACAGGTTCAAAAGTCTTTCTAGAAAAAAAGCTGAACAAATTTTAATCTTTACGGTTTTGTTTCTCTCACTTTGTCCAAATAAAAGCATAAAAATAAATGAAAATGTTTATAAAATATTTTACTCCAGAAACTTAAAAAACAAAACACCACCACACACACACACGCACGCTTACGGGAATGAAAACAAATGATCTTAGCTCAGAACAAAAGTGCATCTGCCTATAAATTTGAATTTCCTGTATGTCATTGCAATCCACTGAATTTTCTTAAATGCAAATAATCTGGTACTTTAACTATAAGTGGAAGAAGAAATAAGCAAACTTAGTGACACTGGTGATTTTTAGGAGCAGAAACAGTCAACACAGGCGTGCTGGGAAACAGCTGTGCTAATGAGCTCTAATACGCTGCCTGAGTTGATAAACAGGTTTGGCAGAGTTTAAACAAATAGACAAGGTGAGGGACAGGTACATGCAAAGAGGCTCCATTACTGATGTGCAGGCCTCAAACTTTAGATAAGCAACCAAACATTTCATGCTTAACCAAACCTTGTACGCTGGATATCTCACAATGGCAGATTTGCTCAGAAGAGTTCTTGTACTTCCATGCTACCAACTTGTCTAAGCAGATCATGTTAAATTTCTGTTGAAACCCACAACACAAGAACAAAGGGGCATTCAATGAAATTAAAAGGTGGCAAGCTCAAAAATGAAAAAAGGAAATACTTTTGCACAGAATGTATAATTAGACTATGGAATTCATTGAGGCCAAGAAATTAGCAAGATTCAAAATAGGACTAGACATTTATATGGATAAGAATATCCAGAGTTATAATTAATGATGCCAAAAATTTTGGCAGGGATATTAAACCTACTGCATCAAGGCTTACAGAAGTCTCTACCTATTAGAAATAAGCCTGAGACCTAAAGTGGGAGCAGATTATCCTACCTCTGCCTACTGTGGGGTTCTTGCACCTTCCTCTGGAGCCTCTGGTAATGGCCAGTATCAGAAACAGGATACTGGAGTGGACTAGATGGACCCCAGGGCCGATCCAGTGTGGCAATTCCTAAGTGCAGACACATGCAAATGAAGTAAATATGAAGGTGGTTTGCTCAGTTTGAATCTGAATCTTTCTACAGTATCATCAGGAAGGAAACTGGCAACTCCATGAGCAGGGAAGTTTAAAAAACGGAGAAAAAGAGAATACACTAGAATGAAAGTCACTTATTCATCATTACTACTAATTTCAGGGTGGGTGGTTTTTTCCGCTGATTAGCCCTATCAGCTTCTCCTGCTATTTCTTCTCCCAATACAATGATGTTTTTTCTTTTGTGAAGATGAAAGCTACATAAAATCTGCTATTATGGTCAACCAGACTCTAGCAGCCACACTACTGCCCAAGGGCCAAAAAAGTGCAAGGGCAGCGGAGGTGGGGGAGTAACAGGCAATCAAGAAACACAGAGGAAATCTGGAGACAGACATACACATCCTGGAACCGACGTGGCTACAACACACTGCATACAGGAGTTATTAGAACAACAAGGTGAGCGTGGTATCTACTGAACAGACCATTTCATTTTGTTCAATCTTATATTTAGCAGTAACGCTCTGAGTACCTTTCCCAGACCTGAAGAGCTCTGTGTAGCTCAAAAGCTTGTCTCTTTCACCAACAGAAGGAGGTCCAATAAAAGATATTACCTCACCCACGTCCTCTCACACTGCCTACAGGTGATAGTGACAGGATCTGGTGTCTTAGAACTCTACATTAACAGTGTTTTTTGTTTGTTCCCAAAGTATTAAAAGCATAACATACATCCCTCTTACAAGCCTTATTACAGAGAAGAGCAATTGGTCTGCATCATTAGGGCTGAGCAAGTCTGTATGCTGAAGAGGAGTGTGACGGAGAATTTGCCTCACACTGGTGGAGAAAGGGTTAAAAGCAGCCCTGGGGAGGCTACGCAGCAGACAGCCAATCAGTGAGGGACTGCAAGCAGCAGCCAATCAGGGCAGAGCAGGCTCATATATAAAGAGAGCTGCAGGGCAAAGGAGTCAGTTCCCTCTTGGGAGCCCAGGAGAAAGGACTGGATCCTTGCAGGGCTGAGGGAACCGCTAGCCCCCTGGACAGACCAGTGCTGGGCCAGGTCAGGGGAGAAAGAGGGTGATCCAGCCTGACTGGCTGAAAGAATGAAGCCTGGATACAAGGGCAGAGAAGGTGCTAAGGGGAAGTGGCCTAGGGAAATGGACGGTGGGGGCTGAAGGAGATGCAGCATGTGGCTGCCGCCTAGAAAGTCCCTGGGTTGGGAACTGGAGTAGTAGGTGGGCCTGGGTCTTCCTCCGCCCCCACTTGCCACTGAGGGGCGTGACCAGTGAAGGGCTGCAGTTTGCCACTGAGACAAGTGGCTAGAACTTTGGGCTGCAGTCGGCCACAGAGACGAATGGCTGGACAGACAACTGCTGCTCCCCCGGGGGGAGGGGAGGAGCGAGAACAGAATGGGGCATGGCCGGAGGACCGTGTCCTGAAAAGTATGCTGCAATCCTTGAGATGACGTGGGTCTGAACAGAAGTGATGGCAGGCGAGACACCATTGGAGGAAGGCGCCCTGCAGAAAGACAGAGCTAATTCCCAGAACGACCAGCAAGAGGTGGCACAGTGGTGAGTCCTACCCTGTTACAAAGAGGAACAGGTTGGCCATCTGATAGTGCCTTACCTCCCCATCTACAATAGCATATGAGCAGCAACTTTACAAAGAAAATCCCCAAGATAATCTCCTAACTCTCGTCTCCAAAAGGACAGCGCAAGATGCTGCTGTAGGGCATCAGATTATTAAATAAATCTTTCTGAAATAATCTAATGCAATTGTCTCATCCAAAGTGCAACACTGCATGCTGATTCTCCCCCCGCCCCCCATGTAAAAGGAGTAATTTTGTTTTACATGGCAAGACTAGCTGTCAATTACCATAAAACCAAACAGTTATGAAGGAACACAGGACAACATGAAAGTAAGGCAACTCTGAAAACCATTTAAAAAAACCACTTACTTGGCAAATGTTAGCCTATGCCCCTATAAAACCCAAGAGATTTA
Organism: Trachemys scripta elegans; assembly: GCF_013100865.1. Taxonomy (NCBI): domain Eukaryota; kingdom Metazoa; phylum Chordata; order Testudines; family Emydidae; genus Trachemys; species Trachemys scripta. Next base: position 18,737,244 of record NC_048303.1, on the reverse strand, counting down.
TTAAAAAAAAAAACAAAAAACACCATAACCTATTTAACTTGATTTTCCTCCTCTCAAAACCCTTCAAAAACTTTACGGACCAATCTTCAGCTAATGTCCATAGATGTATCACCATTTAAGTTAACGTCCATCAGCTGAGGCTCTGACCTTAAGTTGTTTTTAAAAACAACTCTATTGATCTTGGCTTCCAGTTCCAACAAGCATATTTATTCCTTTTCAGAAAAGTGTATTTTAATGACTGCCTGCCCAAAAGGAGAGGGTAAAAAATGTTCTGTTGCAGCCAGTCAAAGGCCCATGTTGGCACAAGAAGAAATGGATATAAACTGGCCATCACTAAGTTTAGGCTTCAAATTAGATGAAGGTTTCTAATAATCAGAGGAGTGAAGTTCTGGAACAGCCTTCCAAGGAGAGATGGGGAGGTAAAAAACCTAACTTGTTTTAAGACCCAACTTGATACGATTATGGAGGGGATGGTATGAGGAGACTGCCTACAATGGTATATTGCCCATCCATGACTGCTTGTAGCAAATATCTCTAGCAGCTGGAAATGGGACACTAGATGGGGAGGGCTCTTAAGTTACCACAGATAATTTTTTCCCAGGTGTGTGGCTGGTGGATCTTGCCCACATGCTCAGGATCTAACTGACTGCCATATAGGGATTAGGAAGGAACTTCCCCCCAGGTCAGATTAATAGACACAATGGGGGTTTTTCACCTTCCTGTACAGTATGGGGTATGGATCACTCACCACTTTGAACTAAAGTAGAGAGTGGATTCTCTGTAACTTGAAGACTTTAAATCAAGATTTAAGGACTTCAGCAACAAGGAGGTTATGGGCCTATTAGCGGGTGGGTGATGTTCTGTGACCTGAGACATATAGGTGGTCAGACTAGATCAGTGGCTCTCAACCTTGCCAGACTACTGTACCCCTTGCAGGAGTCTCATATGTCTTGCATACCCCAAGTTTCACCTCATTTAAAAACTACTTGCTTACAAATCAGACCTAAAAATACAAAAAAGTGTCACAGCACACTTTTACTGAAAAATTGCTGACTTTCATTTTTACCATATCATTATAAATCAATTGGAATAGAAATATTGTACTTACATTTCAGTATGTAGAGCAGTATAAACAAACCATTGTCTGTATGACATTTTAGTCTGTACTGACTTTGCTAGTGCTTTTTATGTAGCCTGTTGTAAAACTATGCAAATAGCTAGATCAGTTGCTGAAGACCTTTGTGTACTCCCATGGGTGCACATACCTCCAGTTGAGAACCACATGACCATGATGGTCCTTTCTGACCTTAAAGTCTATAAGTAATGGAAGTTTTTGTAGGTTTCTAGCAAATGCAAACTAAAATTAAGACAGGGGAACTAAAAATCCTGCCCCCCCCATATTATTTTTATATATTCACACACAAATATATATACTCTATCATAAGCCGGTTCGTTTATAAGCTGACGCCTCCCCCCCCCCCCAAGATGGATAAATAAAAATGGAAAATTTTTATAACCCATTCATAAGTCGACCCTATAATTCAGGGGTCAGCAAACATTGGATCCTGGGCCATCAGGATAAGCCGCTGGCGGGCCGAGATGGTTTGTTTACCTCGAGCATCCACAGGCACAGAGATAAACCTAGGTAAACAAAATATCCCGGCGTGCTAGCGGCTTACCCTGATGGGCTGGGACAGCAACTGGTGGGGAAATTTGGGAGAAGGGGAAGAAGCTGGGAGTCAGGGGAGTAACCCCTGTGACCACCCCCCACACACACACGACCCCATGCCTAGCCCGGGACCCTCACACTCTCCCCATCCCATCCCTTCCCACCTTATCTGGGGAGGGCAAAGGGAGGAGGTCTCTGACCTGGCTGGAGCTGCTCCGGCAGGGTGGGCAGCACGGCCGCAACCTGCTCCGGCGGGCCAGACCGGGCGGCACGGCCGCAGCATGCTCCAGTGGTCTGGGCCAGGTGGCACAGCCGCAGCATGCTCCAGCAGGCCGGGTGGCGCGGCCACAGGCTGCTCTAGGGGGCGGGGCCAAACAGCACAGCTGCAGCCTGCCAGCCCCGGAGCTGCAGCTGCTTCAGAGGCTGGGGGGAGAGTAGCGTGGCCAGAAGCAGAGACACACTGGCCCCGCCTCTTCCCTTCTGGCTCTGCTGCCTCTCCTTGCTCCTTCTGTTGTGGGGAGGGACTGTGTCCCACCTCTCCCTCTCTATACCAGTTCATAAGCCGACTCCCTTCTCTGGTGCTTCCCTTTTTTACTAAAAATATTCGGCTTATGAACGAGTATATACGGTATATATAATTGATGTCCTCCACACCCAGACACATGGCGCTCCATGGACGCATCATAGTTATCTCAGCAGAAACTCCATGCCTGCTTCCCCTACCCACTGTGTCACGCCATCCCTTCGCCAACACGATTCCATGGAGCCAGGCTGTCTTTGGCTGGTTGCTGCCTTTTTGTCAGAAATAGTCCTACTCCTGTGAGAACTCCCACCAAACTTAGTCAGCAGTGTGTGGATTCCTCATACTGTGGATAGGAATGACAATACCTTATCCCCTCCTCTGTATGCAGATCCACAGCCCCACAGAAAGACTGTGGGTTCGGGACTGGGTACCACAGAGAGAATTCTGCCTTCCACACCTTCTGGCCAGGGCTCTACAGGGCAATGTAGATCAAAGGTAGGTTGCTTTGAAGATGGTGTTCAGACTGGACTCACTGTGCCTCACAGTGTTAAACAAAATAGGTTATTTTTTCCACAGGAACATGCTGTAGACTGAATGAGCAAAATGTGCAACTGGATGAGACAGTAAGATCAAGAATATCTGTGAAAATGATTAATACATTAGATATGTTAGCTGCACTAGAAGGAAAACTGGGACACGAGAGAGGAATACACTGAAGAATTAATAGCAGTTCTTTACATTGTACAATGCATAGGTATAACAGGAAGCAGTTCACATCTTGACTTTGAAGAGCCACAGAGGACATAATTGAAGATCTTAAAATATAGGAACATCATAAGCCAAAGAAAATTTTCTATTTACCTAACTAGCATAAAAGGAAAAGGTTCTTAATATTTATTCAGAGTCGTGACGCTGAAAAGTTTCACATAAAAGCACTATTATTAGATGCCTGTGCAACCAAGCTCCACAACAGGAGAGAACTTGGCACCACGGTATTGCATGGGGGTGGGGACAAATTCCACAGAAGAGAAGTTGTGTCAATAGCTGAAAGCTAAACACACTTTGTCGCAAATTCCGCAGAGAAGGACCCTTCTCTTTATATTTTGAAGTGCAGAGCACAAGAACTGACACTCCACAAGTCATAACCCCTGCTGGCTCATTAGGACAGTGGTCACATGTCAGACACACACTTCTACTACAGGCACCAGTGTAGACACATGTACTAATCAAGTAATTAACAGCAGGAAGGCCCAAACTCACTCTTCAGAAACAAAAATATTTTTTAAAAGATCTGTAATTTAGAAGACTGTTTTGGCCTCCTGCTGAACATAAAGCTTGTGTTCAGCAGTGGTTGATCACCACTGTTTCAATCTCAGGAACATTTGAGAGTTGCAACATGTTCTTCCAGACATGAACCTTGCCATGACAACCCAAATCTTTGTGACCTCTTCGCCAGGTCACTGAGTATACTCTATTTGAAGCTACTCTTGCAAACTAGTCTTAAAAAAAGGCTATTAAGGAATGTGGCTACACAACTATTCAAAAGCCTACACCCACAATAGTCTGGGATGAACACTGCTTGCCTATTACCCAGGAACTGAATTTTTACATTAAATATTACTGGGGGACTTCTGATTGTCCAAGTAGGCCCTATCGGACTGTTTTTTCCCTTGAAACAGAAGAAATGTTTTTGAATAGAACTCATTATTGGCAATAAACATGGTTTCTGCTTTGGTTTGCTGATAGGGAGGATATTTGTTTAATGCTGGGGTGAGGTTTGAAGGCTACATCTGTATGCAGTTTCAAGGATGGGTTTTGAGATATGTTGCCATTTTCTTCCGTTCTAATTTGTTAGGTGGTCAGAAACCAACAGCTGCGAGTGCCATATAAATTTAATTCTTGTAAAATAGTTCTATTACTACATAATTAAGGGGCTGTACACTAAACATTACACTCATGGAAGTGGATTACACAGCTTAGCAGCAGCTACTCAATGGAGCCTCCTCCTTCTACCATCCCATGAACAAAAAAGGTCTTGCTCCAATCTCCACAGCCCCCCAAAAGATCTCCTCCCCCAAATGATCCAAATGAGCTCCACATAAACCGTTCCAACTCACACCAGAAGCCGCAGCTTCACTCTTACCAAAATCCAATGCACTAAACATTAGTACAACGAGAGAGTTCCTATTCACAAGAACACCCAGCACCATTTCATTCTCAGGTTTAGCCTCCAGCCACCTCGGCAGCAATTGACTGCTAGATGACAAAGCATTTTAAATTCTTCTTTGATTCACCATTTCCAGCCTGGGAAACCTTTTCCATATCAAAACCCTCCCTGGAACCTCCTCCCACATTTTAGTATAAATCCGACATCTGATCATGATCCCCTGGTTGAGAATATGTCCTAGACCTAAAAGTTGGGATTTTCATAAGTACACAGCATTGGCCTGCTTCTGCTCCCATAAAGTCAATGGTGCAACTGCCACCCTTTAAATGCTTTTGAAAATGACACCCCAAAAAGATACAGTAACCACAGAAAGCCAAAGAGCCAGCACCCATCTTCCTGATGCTCAGCAAAATCTGTCCTCCAGCAACTAAAAAAACCTCTCCCAATCTAGTAAGGAAACCACAGAGACCCAATAGGTCTGGAAGCCCACATTGACACATGGAGAGATGCTCTTCAGAGCAGAACTGCACTTAAACGAACAAGGACTATACATTCTTTTATTTTAACATAAATATAAAATTACATTAAAAACTCCTACTGTGATGGAGTGGACTAGGCCCTGAGGCCCCCTGCGGAAGGCCTTGTGGCCCTGCCACACCCTGCCCCAGAAAAGGGCAGTAGAGAGGTCCCCCAAGCTGTCTAGAGTAGCTGTGTGGACAGCAACCAATCAGGGCCCAGCAGACTAGTATAAGAAGAGCTGCGGGGCCAGACTGACAGTAGTCACCTGCTAGAGCTGGAGGAAAGTGGATGGTGCTCTGGGCTGGCTGCTGAGACTCCACCAGGACAAGGGTGAAGAATGTGCTGGAGCTACGCCTCCCCTCGCCCTCACCCACCAGCCAGCGGGAAAGTGTCCAGGACTTTGATGCACCCCAGAAGAGGTATTGAACTCTTTTAGTGGCCCAGCTGAAGAGCTGCAGCCAGAAGGTCCAGAGAAGTGAAGAGTCTCCAGGGAGGGAGTCCTGGGGGGGGGATGTGTCCTACACCAGGGCCTGGACCAAGTCTGCTCGAAGAGCAGGGACAATTTGAGAGAGCCCAGAAGGGGCTGAGACAATTCAAACCAGGGTACTGTGATAGGCCCTGCTGGACTGATTGAGGAGCAAGCTCAAAGATAGGGCTGCAGATCAAGAGACCTTATTGAGGACTTTGAGATAGGCTGAGTTGGACTTGTCCCCTGGAAGGGGTTTGCTTTGTTTTTATTTCACATACAGACAGAGAGATTCGGCCGGAAAGCTGAGTCAGCAAAGACCCACCACAAACAAGTAGCGAGAGCGTACAGGAACACGCACTCGGCCACAGGGCACTCGCAAGAGGTGAGTGCGACCCCATTACACCTACATTTAAAAATGTTAATTTTTCCGTGTCAAGCACTCAAAAGTTAGGAAATGCCAAAATTAAGGTTGCCCATGCAATCTTAATTCAGTCTCCAAGTGTGTAGGCATCATGATAGTCTTCAATGACATGATCACATACTATTCTTTCTTACTTCATTCAGCAATCAGGATGGATGGCGTTCCTCACAGTCCCATTTTCTCCTCATTTTTGTATGTGTGGCCCCAGGCCTTATAGGCCTTATTTACAGCACGCTATTCAAGCCCTGCTCTAAACACAGAATTATTAATTTCTTCAAGAGCTCTTATATGGCACTCATCAGGATAGCATCAGAGCGATTAGCACAGGGGTTGGCCAACTACGGCCTGTCAGATCTTTTAATCTGGCCTGCAAGCTCCCACTGGGGAGCAGCATCAGGGGCTTGCCCCGCTCCAGCGCTGCAGCCAGGGAGCAGGGTTGGGAACTTGCCCCACTCTGCGTGGCTCCTGGAAGCAGCAGCATGTCCCCCTCTGATTCCCACGCATAGGGGCAGCTAGGGGATTCCACACACTGCCCCAAGCGCCATCTCCGCAACTCCCATTGGCTGTGGTTCCCAGCCAATGGGAGCTGCGGGGGTGGTGCCTACGGACGGGGCAGCACATAGAGCCGCCTGGCCACACCTCTGCATAGGAGCCGGAGTGGGGACGTGCTTCTGCTTCCGGGAGCTGCTTGAGGTAAGCGTCGCCTGGAGCCTGCACCCCTAATCTCCTCCCCAACCCCTAGACCCAGACCTGATCCCCCTCCCACCCTCCAAGCCTCTGGGTCCCAGCCCAGAGCACCCTCTTGCACCCCAAAACCCTCATCCCCAGCCCCACCCCAGAGCCTGAACCCCAAGCTGGAGCCCTCACCTGCTCCTGCATCCCAACCCCTGCCCCAGCCCAGAACCGTCCCCCACACCCTGAACTCCTCTGCCTGGAGCCATGATCGGGTAAGGGATCAGAAATAGGTCCTACAGTCACAGAGAGCATGTCCCTGTCCAGCATCCTCCTCCTGGAGTGATGGATGACCATCTTGGCCAGCACCAGGAGGAGGCCTCATGACTTCATGGAGCCATGGATGGGGTGTGCGTGGATCAGAAGGTGCAGGGAGAAGAGCAGACAAAACCTCAGTAAGAGGTTCTGGAGGAACTGGAACAGGCTGCAACCTGACATGCTACTTAGAGGTGAGCTAGGGTCTCCTTTTTGCCGCAAAAGAAACAGGTGTCAGGGGAGGCGCCAGGTACAGGCCCGTGCTCATGGTTCTGTGAAGGCACTGACTATGGCTATCAGGCTGTGGAACCAAAGTGGTCCACTGGTGTTCCTTGCCCTCCTCAGGTGGCATGTCCTGCCACTTGGGTGTCAGGGCAGGACACAAGGGCAAGGAAATGGATGGTGAGGAGCACGAGCGCGTACAGATGTTTCCTGGGCACGGTTCGGAGGCGGACCAGCTGGATGTTTTTAGATGGCTCAGATTGCGCATTGGGGTGGGCCATTTAGACTCATGGGACAGATGCCTGATAAGGTTCGGAGGGCCATTAGATTGGAAGATGTGTAGGGAATAAGACAGGGTATTGCAGGAAGAGAAGTGATGGTTTCATGGGTAAGTAATTGAATGATGCCCTAGAGAACTGGATGCTATCCCTGCCTCTGCCAGAGAGCTCTTATGTGATGCTAGTCCAGGGGTGGGCAAACTTTTTGGCCTGAGGGCCACATCTGGGTATGGAAATTGTATGGCGGGCCATGAATGAAATTGGGGGTTAGGGCCTCCAGCTGCAGGCTCTGGGGTGGGGACTGGGATGAGGGGTTTGAGGTGCAGGAGGGGGCTGAGGTGGAACAGAGGGGTTAGGAGTATGGGAGGTGGCTCCGGGCTGAGGCAGGGGGTTGGGGTGTGGGAGGGGGTACTGGTTCTGGGGTGAGGCCAGAAATGAGGAGTGCAGGGTGCAAGAGGCGGTTCCGGGCTGGGGCAGGAGTGCAGGGGAGGGGGCTCCGGGCTGGGACCGAGGGGTTTGGAGGGTGGGACGCGGCTCCGGGATGGGGCAGGGGTGAGGCCGACCAGTCTGTAGTTCCCCAGATTCTCCTTCTTCCCTTTTTTAAAGACTGGCACTATATTTGCCTTTCCAATCCAAATACGCCAGGACATAGTGGGGTTGCTCAGAAAATAAACCCAATTGTTGCAGTGCACTGTTGACCTACATGCCCAAAAAGCCCAAACTCTGTTGTCTTTTCAGTTCTGGGAGAATTCAATGGTCACCCCCAACATGGTGCCACATGGCACCATGATGAACATCCTTATATCTACCCCGCCACACAACAAGGAGAACTGCTACAAATACACCAACCAGAAGTCAAAGTACATGTCACCTGCTACACTGTTGTATGTTTTAGTTACAGGACATAAGTGTTCCCTCTTTCAAATCCTAAATGAAAACAAAGTCAAGTATAGTTCACCCTGTTAGTATTGGTAAAAATAAATTTTTGAACAATGTATGTGTTTGGTTGCACTTTAAATTTTATTCCCCGCTTCTTTGCGCACAATAAGATTCTATTTTTGGAAACCACAAAGTATCTTTATTCGTTTACCCCAAGCACTAAGGAATTCATAGTGGGAGGCAAAAATCCACCTATACTTAACAGACAACACTGTGGCTGACTACTAAAATTGTCTTTTAAGGCCTCCCTCAGCAACACAGATCCAAAGTTAGCTTTTCTAATAGCCCTTGTGTCTGTCTGTTCAAACTCAGCAGATTGCTGGTCCCCCTCACCCTGCTGCAGCTTCTCGAACTTCACTTCACAGATTTTATGCAATACGTGACAGGCAACTATAACCATGAGGATGTTTTTCTGGCTAAGATCCATTCTAGTTAGTAAAGACTGCCAGCATCCCTCCAATCTACCAAAACAACATTCAACAGTTATTCTGTACCTGCTGAATCAGTAATTGAACCTTTCCCTGGTGGTGTTGAGGTGACCAGGTTACAGCTCCATGAGCCAAGGCAGCAAGGAGTAGGCTGAATTCCCCAGAATCAAGACTGGCATGTCAACATCGCCAATGCTAATCTGCCCTTGGGAAAGAATTCGAAAAGCTACACAGGATAAAGTCCTGTATTCTTAAAGATGCAAGTGTCATGCACCTTCCCTGACCAGCCCACACCTACATCGGTGAAGCACCCCAGTGAGCAATTAGCCCTGGCATAGCCAGGGAAAAGTATCCCTTTCTGTCGATGTATTCACTGGCAAGGGGGTGGCTCCATAACGGGGATATGCAGGCAATCCCACCAATCAGTGCTTGTCTTTCAGGCCCAGAAGCAACACTCATGAGAATTGTGCTGAGCTCAGCAGGACCATGCTTCTTACAGATAGATGCCGGAGACTGAAAAGCACCAGATAGGATTGTGGGATTTTTTTAAAAATGCCACGAAAATTATGGGATGTGGAAAGTATGGGATGGAGAAAGTGGCATGGTGGGAACTTAACCCCCTAAGCTTCCAGAAATCCCTAGGCAAATCATTGGTATCCCACAAAAATGCTGCAAAAATGTCCCACAAAGCATTGAGCCAGCCTGCAGTGCAGGGCACACTGGGATACCTATCTGTGATTCACCGCATTTGACACTGACACAAGCACTCCCATTGAGTGCACACAGTGCTGATGCAGGCACCCAAATCGTGCACGTGCCCAAGCAACAAACTTCGGCAGCTGTACGCAGACATAACTTACTTTCTAGTATAGACGTGGCCTGAGAGAGAAACCTGCGTGGGACAGTGATCTGGGGTCACTGGAAGCAGCCCATAAGTGGAGCAGTAAATTAGGGAACCATTGGAGAGGAAGGAGATGCAGAAGCAGCCACATGAGATCCGGGAGCAGAAGTAGTCATGTGATCCCCGAGACTTACAGCTTTTAAAAAAAAATTCTGCTTGACAAAATGTGGGTTAATTCAAACTATTGTGTGTAGCTCTAGCCACTTGATATCAGTGTTCTAACAAAAACTGAAACTAATAGAACTTTTAATGAAAAACTTGCCATATTTTACACATTGTGCATATGCTGCAAATAGCCTCTTTGCTTATTCATTATGATTAACTGCAGAAAAGCCCTGCTTTCTTACACAATTAAAAACTAGTGGTGTACAAGTAGAGCTGATCCCAAAGTGGGACTGGGGCCTTAGATAGATTCAGCAGTTCCTTTTTCTTGGCATTCATTAGAACACAGGGTCATTTGTTTGCCACTTACATACATTCAGAAATACTTGCACTTTGGAATGTTTTTTATCCTGAAAAGCTGCATTCCAGAAAACTGTATTCCTAGGGCTTGACATATTTGTTCTACTGCGTTTAAAAAGTAGCTCAAGTGCCTCCAGTATAGACTTACCTACAATAAATTATTTCTGTAGCACAGATTATTAATAATATGCTTTATGAACCAGTACAATAACATGGCAAAGCTTGCGTTAACAAAATTCACTATTAAATCAACAGAATCCATGTTTACACTTAATTAAATACTCAATAAAAAAATAATAAAAAAATTAACATTTCCTGCTCTATTTTAGGGAGATACTGAATACCAACTGCTGCAAGGGAAAACAAAATCCTCAACTCTGGCCTAGGAGAGTCAAATTTTTACATATTTCATTTTAAATTGTACATATATACAATGAAAGTACTATAATGAAAAATAAAAGACATCTGAATTCATAGAGGAGCGTCCCAATAGAAATCCCACTTGTGCTACTTCTACCTATTAATTCTAGCCAGTAGAAAATTAAGGCCAGGAAAATTATCTGATAGACAAAAGATGATATTCCTTGTGACGCTGGCAGACCAGCTGCCAGCTCATGCCAAGGTCCCTAGACGCCAGCTGAACACTGACGAATGCATAGCTGGAAACCTGTCTGGCTCACCTGCATGTTAGCTTTATTAAAATAGGTGTTAGATTTATAAAAATGTATTTAGTGTTTAGACTTTATGAAATGCTTGTAGGATGCTGCATGTATTACTCTAACTTAACATCTGTACCCCTTAAAGCAGATGTACAGATGTTAAGTGTTTGCATGGTAAACCTCGGTAACTGTGTAACTCACCGTAAAATAGGAAAAAAGCATTGATTAACATAAAGGCTGGTTTCCTACAGGAGACGTTGGGTTCTGCACACAAGAAGGCCAATTGAAACCAAATGAGCCACTGTGAAACAAAGGAAAAAGTCTTCCGTGATTGCTCCTCTCCACCCCCACACCGATGAAGAGGAGATGTACATGAGGACTCAAACCATCAGCTTGAACTCTGGGGGAAGGGAATAAAAATCCCTGACAAGAAGGAAATATATCTTTGTGCTGCTTAGACTCTGAGGGGCAAATATTTCTAAGTATAAGCAAGGGATCCCCAGTGCTTGCCCTGGGTTAGCCCTAAAGAACATAGAATCTTCTATAATAGGCTGTTTATTACCTTTTGGAACCTAAGACTATAATTCATTTGTGTGTGTGTTTACCTGCTTTAGCCTTATACATAATGCCCATTTCTTTTTCTTAGTTAATAAATCTTTAGTTTATTTATTATAGAATGGCTACAAGTGTTGTTTTGGTATAGGATCTAAAGTGCAAATCACTTGGGATAAGTGACTCGTCCTTCAGGAGTGCGAATAACATGAATATTGGTGTGATTTTTGGTGCAAGAGACAAAGGCAAGCTTGCCTGGGTATCAAGATGGACCGGAGTCTGAGACTCCATGTTAAGGCTGTTCTAGTATTTGAGGAGTTCACACTAGATACTGGGGATTTGTGTCCTGCTTCTTAACGGTCTGCCTTGAGGTTCGTACTCAAGCTTCTGAGTCGCTCCAGATAGCCTGACACTCCCTTACCATCACAATCTAAATATGGCAGTTCTTCTCTTACAGAGTCACGTATTTCTTATGTACCTGTCACCAGAAACATCTTGGCACTGGAGATAACAAAATATATCGATCAACATATTCTGTGAAAATAGGGACTAAAATCTTCTCCCCATCTTCACTTAGGCTATGGCTACACTAGACAGCTTGCAGCTGTAAGCTCTCTAATGTAGCCATTCTAAGCTGACGTAAGACGGCTCTCCCGTCAGCTTAACTACTCCAACCCCTGTGAGCACCAGTAGCTATGCCAGCTCTCCCACCAACATAGCCCTGTCCACACCAGCACTTATATCGGTGTAACTTATGTCGCTCGGGGGGTGGTTTATTCAGTAATGATCACAACAAAATGGGGATACCTCCCAAGAGTGGATTTTGGGGGGGGGGAGGGGCGGAGGCACAGTCGCATGCGCCAAGAAGTTCTTTGATGGCCACTGAGTCCAATGTCCAAATGATAGTCCCATCCACAGGTAGGGCACACTCACACACTAGCAATGCTCTAAATCCGAGCAACAGATTCTCTCTTTCTTTCTCTGATGCCAATCACCACAAAGCTTGATCCAGTCTGCCTCACTCCATCTACAAGCTGGCTCTGCCAACCAGAGGAGCATTCTGCACTCCTTTCCCAATCATCCACAGAGATTCCAAAGGATATTAAATCATCGCCACCTGAGTCTTCTCTTACTAATCAACGTTCCCACGAATGACATACCAGAACAATTTAACACTTCCACATTTGTCACCCTGTCTTGCCATCTTATTCAAAGAATTTTATGCAGGCATCTGATATGAAAATTGTTTAGTGTTTTGTTATGTTTGGTGTAAGTCATCCATGTTTCTGAACTATATGGAAGAGGGGATAAAACAACTCTCAAATACGGATTTTCACTTTAGTTGAGAATTTGTTATTGTTCAAGGCTCTGTCTTGCAAAAGGTCAAAGTTCCTGGCTGCTTTGCTGATTCTACTAGTGAGCTCAGCATTGAGATCTACATTGCTGGTAACAGTAGAGCCAAGGTAGCAAAATTGGTCAACAACATATGGATGAATACGATTGAAGGTAATATCTGGAATTGGTTCTGAAGAGCCTTGGTGCATAACAGTCTTCAAGCTTATTGCTAGCCCAAAGATTTTGCATGAATCAGAGAACTTGGTAATAAGATGTTGTAAGGCATCAACAGTGAGAGCCACAAGGGATGCATCATCTGCTAACAGGTCTTTATGATGATCTCCTTCACTTTCATCTTAGCACTGAGCCTTGCAATCTTTAAAAAACCTCCATCGTGTCTAATGCTAAGATAGACACCGTCTCGAATATCATGGAACATACGTTGAATCAGGAATGAGAAGTAAATATTAAACAATGTAGGAGTCAGTACGCAACCCTGCTTCACTCCACTGTTGATGTTAAACAATCTCAAGTCAATCTCTTAGTTTTCATACATCACAGTTTCTTCATGCCATCATGTAAGGATTTCACAAAGTTTAGCAATATAGATGGCAAACCAAGCTTCTTCAGAATAATGCAAAGCCCTGACCAACTCACCGCGTCAAAGCCTTTCGTTACATCTATAAAAGCAGTGTACAGTGGAACATGCTTCTCTCTGCACTTTTTCCGCAGTTGTCTTACAGAGAAGACCATGTCTATGGTGGACCTTCCTGAGCGGAAGCCACACTGGCTCTCAGGATAGATTCTCTCAGCTAAAGTTTGAAAGCTAGGTAAAAGAATACAGCTTAAGATTTTTCCCAAGATGTTAAGAAGAGATATACCTCTGTGGCTATTACAATTACTTCTGTCTCCTTTGTTTTTATAGAGTTGAATGAAACGAGCATCCTTAAAAATCTTGTGGTACAGTTTCTTCCTCCCAACAGAGTAGCAATGCCTCGTGTAATCTTTGCAGCAAGCTTTGTTTGCACATTTGTAGATTTCAGCAGGTAAAACAGTCAGATCCTGAAGCTTTGTTGTTGGGAATCTTTTGGGTGGAATAAGCCCATCTAAAAGTGTGGTGAGATCTTGATTTCAACCTGAAGAAGGTATGTTGCATTCTAAGTACCTAGTCAATGCATACTTTGAAAGATGCATAGTCGTGACTGGTTGAGCCCATGAGATGCACATTTAATAATAGAAACACTTCACAGAAGCATCATTGTGACTGCCAAAGCAGGAGATAAAGGATTTCAAGATACTTTAATGAAGGTAGGAAATCACAGCAGGTTAAGAACTTACTTCACAGTGGTTAACTTGTCATGAGGACGGGTTTACTCAGATGGGGTTAAAAAAATGTTATGCTAAGTACAACACACTGAAGAACAGTGGGTTAAAGAGAAGCCACTGCAGGCATACCCCTAAATGAGGATGCAGATGCACATAAATAAGGAGAACTGAGGGTACAGAAATGAGTTAGTGAAGACAACACCATTGTGAAGAGAAATCAAATGTAGACACAATTAAGTTTCACTTGTTTGTATTAGAATTCATTGTTACAATAAGCTGGCTGATGAGAGGCACCACCACATTCTGCATATCTCATCCAAATGCACATTTTGGCTGGGAAAGAGGGTGAGGTGCTTTGCAGGATTGGAATCAGTAGTTTCCCACACGACAGTTTCACACCACCCAACATAGCAGAGCTCCACCCAGCAGGAGAGTATTGGTAAATCTTTTTGTGTATATATCATATAGCTAGAATTAAGAGGTGTGGTCTATTAAAATTACTGGTTTTCCAAGGTTGCTTATTTGGTCCAGCATTATCCCTCAGAACCAAGGCAGGTGAAAACATTACCTAAAAAACAGAAAGAGAATCAATGCATGGATTTTTTATTTTTATTTTTTTAAAATCAGATCTATGTAGGAAGAACACAGCTATCACCAAAAACCGCTTACTGATAAAATGTTATAAGTGATGTGGTAACTTAACTTGGTGTAATGGCTCGTCAGGTCACCACTACCACCTCTTTCCTCCAGTTGATCAAGATCATTTGTATTATCAAAAAACTAGGCACTGCTGAAACACAGAACAAAACGATAGTCCCTGCTCCAAAGAGCTTACAATCCAATGTATAAAGAGAAGTGATAACTTGTGCAGACAGAATAAGGAAATCATGAGATAATATTGGGCAGCATAATAGGCAGTGATTGGTTGGTAGGATAGGTAGTGGCCTCCGCATACCAGCAGGTTAACTACTGTCAAGTGAAGAGGCCCAGGGGCTGGACAGCTTCAATAATAGTTTATGGACTTGCAGAACAACTCAGTGTAACACTAATATTCCAAAAAAGCCCCCCCCCCCCCCAAAGAAAAAACAAGGAAAAACACCCACACTGGCTGGGTTAGTTTTATTTTGAGCAAGGTGGGGGGGGGGGGGAGAATAACAACAAAATGGGATTTTCTATCATCCTGCCTCACCTCCCTCTCACTATCACAGTTATTATATCCAACTGGGGTGGGGGAGCAATCCAACATATTTAGATGCTATTAGCCTACTAAACCAAGGGAACAGAAAGCTAAGGCTTCCACTCTGCCCCCTAATTCACCCTATTATGATTGCATACTGCAGATCTAAGAACAGAGACCGACTGCTTCTTGGAGTGCATTTAAAACACAACTTCAAGCAGAGACACAAATGCATCTCCACCCCACCCCCAGCACAGAAGCAGTACGTATGCAGTAATATATCACTCTTGCCCTATAAAACAAACATGGTTTAAGTGAGATACAATGGCAACTGTACACATCAGTTATAATTTAGATTGGACAGGAATTTGAACAGTAATACATTCTTGAACAATTACAGTATAATGGTCCAACTCTTAAAAATCTGATTTAGGGGGCTAGTTCATGATTTTAAAAGACAATTTACAAACTCAGACAAAAACCTCCAGTATGTGGGTAATGCTTAAAGAGGAAGTTTCTTTACATTGAATCAGGTGCCACCAGCAGGCTCAAACATAATGAGTTTTCATCCCACTAAATCCTAGCTCCTTGATGTTGTTATATTTTCAAACTGACGGCCATATACTAGAGCAAACTGAACTGTGCTTACATACTACACTTTATAGCAAAAACTAACCGGGTCAGGTGAATCAGAAAGGAAAATCCCTCTGGCTAAACTAGTCTCTGATGAAATTTGTTCTTTGCATACCTTACACATGCATCAGGATTTCAGTGCAGGGCCTGAAGATACTCACGCCTTTTGTTCACTGATGGGATGATTATTGTATGTGGAATTTTGTGTATTCTAATGCACACTAGTGGCATTAAATGCAATACAAACTAGAGTTTTCCTGTATTGCCCCATAGCAAAATAGCATAATAAAAACTGCCAAGTTATACCTGCTCCAATTATCCCTGGAAAAGCCCGAATAAACTGGTGATATCTAAAGAGCTCTAAGGCTCCTACGACTATTTTGTTTTTGGAAGTTTTCAAATTTCTTTTCATAAAAGATGCTGTATTTGACTCTATAAAAGGATATGAAGTAACCTGTCAATTACTGCATTTAAAATGAACATCATTTCTTAATAGCCTCCTGTTAGAGCTGAGAACTACATGAATAAAATCTAATATATTTTCTCTTTATACAAACAGACTTATAAGGAAAAGAACTCTATTGAATGTTAAAAGATAGTAGGAAAAAAATGCAGTACCCCTGCAGGTACCATTACAGGGCTAAAGAATTTGCCATTTACATGTCTGTAACCCTACCTCTGAAAGTAATTTGGGGTTTGTCATCTACCTGATGCAACCTCAGATGATTTCATACACTGTAGCAATACCAATTATCCATATCTTCTGTCTAAAAGCCCCAAAGTACCTTCGAAGACAAAGTTACAAGAGCAAATGGAAAGGGAGTAAGTTTAAAGTCCTTTAGAAACTGTTGTTTTTCTTCATTTATACCAGCTTATTTGAATTTACCTTAATAAGCCTCAAAAAACATATGCTGTGTTGCTGTAGCCACGTTGATCCCCGGATATTGGAGAAAAAGGTGGGTGAGGTAGTATCTTTTATTGGACTAGCCTCTGTCGATGAGACAAGCTGAAGAAAAGACCTGAAGAAGAGTTCTGTGTAGCTCGAAAGCTTGTCTCTCTCATCAACAGAGGCTGGTCCAATAAAAGATATCACCTCACCCACCTTGTCTCTCAAAAAAAAAAAAAAAATGTAGTAAGTCATTTTGTTTTCACTACTGATACAGCCAGTGAATGTTAGCATAATGTGCACATAACTGATTTCCAAAATTACTACAGATTTAATCAATTTGTGTTGAGACAACATTGAATAGAGACTACCTGTTCCTCCAAAAAAGGATAAAGTTCATGTAACCTGAGAAACTGACTAAATCTGGCATCATGTGGTTTCATATTTATTGGGTCACTTGGGCTTCCAGAGCCAACGTGTTCTATGTACAAAGATTTATTCCCCCGCCCCTGCCCTGTACTTCATAATGATCAATATAAATTCTGCCCTCAATTACACCTCTCCAGCACTAGTGCTTCCTAGCACCATCCCGGTTATGGTTTCAATAATGTCAACTATCAACTCCACTTTTTGCAACATCTTGACTTTTACCAGGCTGTGACCCACGTTGCTCCTGGGCACAGAACAAACCACTACCAAGAACCTTGGTCAAATGTAATGAAACAAAAATGAGTTTTATTTGGCTGTTGCTCCCATCAGGTAAGGCCACCTGCTGCATAACAAACAAGGCACAGGGAGCAAAGGAGCAACAAATAGCCCTGTGTCGGGCCTCCTTTCCTTTGGGGAGGCCCTAACAGGTGGCAGTTTCCCAGGCAAGTTTCTGGCAGTAAGTTCCAACAGCAGTCCTGTGTCAGGCCTCCCTTCCCTCAGGGAGGCTCTGTCAGGCAGCAGTCTCTAAAAGGACACTGTAGGTAGGCCATTGACTGTAGTCCCACATCAGGCCTACCTTCCCCCTGGATCTGGCTGACAGCAGTTTCTCAAGCAGTCTCTGTCCCCAGCAAGGTCTCTGTCTCTCTCTCTCATCAGGAGCTGGAGGTCAGGTCTGCTTCCCAGTCAGCCCCCAGCTGAGCGGTGCTCTCCCCTTTTAACTCCTTCATCCAAGCAGGTGTAGCAGGGTAGAGTTGACTGAGCCCATAGCAGATAGTTAACCCTATCCCGGCCAGTGTGAAGTTGGTATACCTTACCAACAGACCCAGCCCCACGGAATTTTTGGAGGGGACAAAGATACATTGTCAACAGCGGCAATGACTGCTTCTCATCAACCATTATCATTTTCTATAGCAGTGATTCTCAACCAGAGGAATGGGTACCCCGGGAATACACAGAGGTCTACCAGCGGGTCCATCAACACATCTAGATATTTGCCTAGTTTTACAACATAAAAAGCACTAGTGACGCAGGACAAACTAAAATTTCATACAGACTGTGACTTGTTTATCCTGCTCTGTATACTGAAATGTAAGTACAATATTTATATTCCAGTTCATTTATTTTATAATTATAGGATAAAAATTAAAAAGTAAGCAATTTTGCAGTAACAGTGTACTGTGACATTTGTATTTTTAAGTCTAATTTTGTATGCAAGTAGTTTTTAAGTGACGTGAAACTTGGGCTACACAAGGCAAATTAGAGTCCTGAAAGGGGTACAATCTGGAAGGGTTGAGAGATACTGTTGTATAGGAAGAGATAGGAGGAGGAGTTTGTTTGCTTTAATCCAAGTGTCTCTACATATTTGATGGAAAACTCATGATTATAAAAGGAACTGTCAGAGGCCTAGCAAGTTCAGGTCAGTGGTTATGTTGAACATCTTACAATGAATAGTTGGGTTTCAAAAGTTGTTTTGTGATGATCTGTAACAACACATTTTTGGTTCTGAGGTTGGTCACAGAAGTACTTGGAATCATTTGATAAATAATAGGTTTTGATAATGTTAATACATAAATTTCCTTTTAAACATTGCTACGTTACATAAGAATGGTCACACTGAGCCAAACTCATGGCCCCTCTAGCCCAGCATCCTGTCGTCCAACAGTGGCCAGTGCCAGATGCTTCAGAGGGAGTGAATACTAAAGTGATCCACCCCCTATCGTACAGTTCCAACATCTAGCAATCAGAGATCTAGGGACACAGAGCATGGGATTACATCCCTGATCATCTTGGCTAATAGCCATTGATGGACTTAGCCTCCATGAATATACCTAATACTTTTTTTAATCCAGTTATACTTCTGGCCTTCACAACAACCCCTAGCAACAAGTTTCACAAGCTGATTGTGCATTATGTAAAGTCATACTTCCTTTTCTTTGTTTTAAACTTGCTGCCTACTAATTTCATTGGGTGACCCCTGATTCACATGCTACATTAAGGAATAAAGAACACTTCCTTATTCACTTTCGCTACACCAGTGATTTTACAAACCTCTATCATATCTCCCAACGGTCATCTCTGTTTCCAAGTTGAACAGTCCCAGTCTTTTTAAATCTCTCCTTGTATGGAAGCTGTTTTGTTGCCCTTCTCTGTACTTTTTCCAATTCTGAGTTGAGGCAACCAGAACCAAATGCAGTAGACAAGGTGAGTGTACCATGGATTTATAAATTCACATTATGGTGTTTATTGTCTTATTACTTATCCCCTTTTCCTAATGATTCCCAACATTGTTAGCTTTTTTGACTGCCGCTGCACATTGAGCAGATGTTTTCAGAGAACTATCCACAATGACTCCAAGATCTCTTTCCTGAGTGGTAAAGGCTAATTTAGACCCCATCATTTTATATGTATAGTTGGGACTATGTTTTCCAATGTGCATTACTTTGCATTTATCAACATTGAATTTCATCTGCCATTTTGTTGCCCAGTCACCCAGTTTTGTGAGATCTCCGTGTAACTTGGCAGTCTGCTCTGGATGTAACTATCCTGAGTAGTTTTGTATCATCTGCAAACTTTGCCTCCTCGTTGTTTACCCCTTTTCCTAGATCATTTATGAATATGAACAGCAAAGGTCTCAGTACAGATCCTTGGGGGACCCCATTAGTTACCCTGCTCCACTGTGAAAACTGAACATTTATTCCTACCCTTTGTTTCCTATCTTTTCACCAGTTACTGATCCTTCTATCCCATGACTGTTTATTTTGATGAAGAACTTTTGATGAGGGACCTTGGCAAAGCTTTTCTGAAAGTCAAAGTATCCTATATGCACTGGATCACCTTTCTCCACATGTTTATTGACCCACTCAAAGAATTCTAACAGATTGGTAAGGCAGGATTTCCCTATACAAAAGCTGTGTTGACTCTTCCCCAACAAATCATGTTCATCTATGTGTCTGATAATTCTGGTTATTG
This sequence comes from Trachemys scripta elegans, assembly GCF_013100865.1. NCBI lineage: Eukaryota > Metazoa > Chordata > Testudines > Emydidae > Trachemys > Trachemys scripta. The sequence goes on along the minus strand of NC_048303.1, from coordinate 18,717,292 downwards.
TAGTTTCGCCCCTTTTGCCTGGTACTGAAGTTAGGCTTACCGGGCTGTAATTGCCAGGGTCACCTCTGGAGCCCTTTTAAGAAATGTTAAAGTGTATCATGCAGCATTTATACTAGCTACTTGGTTGTTTTGGCTTTGAGACATTTGGTTTGACTACATTCAGAGCAAAATTACAACTGTTCACTAGGCAGGTCAATGTCTGGATGGCTGAGTGGGGGCCAGGCAGGATGCTAGCATATGGGGTAACTGAAAATTGAGGGAGAAGATGGTGTTGTCTGGAACCAGCATTAGGGGCCCTCACCATCTGTCCCCACCTCTTCCATTTGCTGTTGCTGCAGCTGCCTTCTCCTGGCTACTCCTTTCCTGTTTAGATTCAATGAGGAGGGCAGCAAAACCAGTGGCAATGTAACTACCTGCTCAGCAGGTGCTCTAATGGTGCCTGGTGGGTGGCATCAGCAATTGCAGGTCATTCCTGCCAACAGGAAGCTCAAAGGCTAGTCTCTCTCACTAACAGAAGTCATTGGTCCAATAAAAGATATTACCTCACCTACGTCATCTAATATCCTGGGACCAACACTGCATACAAATGAATCAGTCTCTCAAGAGAACAGTCAGTCCTGGTGATCTCTAAAGTGGACATCCTGTCTGCTGTACATGGATTACATCCCCAGTGGTCATTTTTTTTAAATGGAAATTTGCCTTGATACCAGAGTGCAACTTCCTCCTACTTTCCCTTACCAGTTGTGCAATATACTGCAAACCAGTTACCTGTGTGGCTGCCAACCTCCATCTCAAAGGCAGCCGTTTCTGTGTCCTAAGCAGATGAAGAGAGATACCTCCGTGCTGTAGGACACCTGGGGATTTTTTGGTGGGAAAAGCACTACATAACTATCCTATCAGCTCAATCATGTTACTGATCTATACTTTATAGGTTTGGTTGATGTTTTATCTGTCAACACTCATTTTACTGGTTGTATTTAATATGGCCTGGACCACACAGGTCAAGGTACTGGGATTTAAAGAGACACTTTGTTTTGTTGCACCTGTCTAAAGTTGAGTTAACCTATGAGCTGTTTCACGAGGAAAGGCTTTGGGGCAGGTTTTTAACAGTTGTTAATGATTGACCAATATCTTTATTTCATTGCATTAGGCAGAAAAAAAAAAAAAAAAAAAAAAAAGAACTTACATCACAAGTAGTTTTGGAATTTACCTACTTTTGAATGGATAATTTTTACTTCACGTTTTGTACAGCTCCAAGGGTTACTCTGTGGTTGTAATAAGTATGTTAGCAGGAAGGCAGGGTTTGTTTGTTTGTTTGTTTTTAAAGCATTTCCATCCTCCCAAGCATAAGTTAATGTTCTTAAATGGAAAAGACATCAAATCCTGCTCAGTTATTCTGGATTTACAGAGTGAAGCACCCGTGGAGTATCAATGAATAGTAGACAAATTAGAACAATATTTTCAGATTACTTGGGAGGCTTACAAAGGTTAAGGATGTTCCCATTGTTACACAGATTTTGTTAAGTCATAACCATTAATTCCAGACAAGCAAAGGATATGGAAGATCCACCTGAAATATGAGGTGTATGAAGTCAAATATACTGGCACAGGCCTAGGTCGCAGTTCTGCAATTACCACCACACAGGCAAACTCCTGTGCCCTTGGGAAACCCCACTGACTCCAACGGAACACTGATGAGGCATAAGACTGCCCACATAGACCAGACTGCTGAATTGAGGTAATAACTGCCGCTGTGCACCCTCCATAACTGCAAGGTGAGGAGAATTGCAGGCTTTTACTGCTAATGAACTCAGATGAGCACATTTCAATTCATTCATCAAGGAAGAGACAAGACTTTGACTCTATGATACAAGTTATGACTACTTTTTCTTAAAAAAAAACCCTAATGTCAAGAGGCAGTGAAAATTTATCTGTACAAGCTGCCAGTATGTCCTTCTGTGTCAGATTTGGGGTATCCCTAAATTTAAAAGGAAAAAGGCTAGTAAAGCATAAAAAATGGAAACCTCTTCTGGATGGCTAAAAGTGATCAGTAGAGGAGGGAGGTCAGAGAGGTTTTGCCCCATATAAAATTAAGCTTTGGTTTTTATACACTAATCTTTTTCCTAAAAGACTGCAAGATTCCGGTGAAGTTGTAAGTTTATTATGTGCATCATGCAAGTAAAAATCCTTATTAGCAGAGAGAGGAAGTGTGTTTTATTCAAACTACTTAAAATACATGTTGCTAGCAACCATTTAACTCAAACACCTGAGAAATGTTAAGGACAAAAATTTGTGTTGTTAATGATTCAACACTTCTGCCTTTTCCGTTTAAGTCTGAGGGAGCTTGCTATCCACATCTGATCCATAAGGAGTACTCCAGCATAACCAGAGAAGACTAAACTTGACATTACACATATCATAGGTGCCAACTTCATGGATGCTCCAGGGCTGGAGCACCCATGGAGAAAAATTTAGCAGGTGCTTAGCACCCACAGGCAGACAAGCTCCCCTCCCTCCTGCCGCCAGCCCCGCTAATCAACTCCTTCCCCTCCCTCTAAGCCCCTCCTGCACACCATGGAACAGTGGTTCTGTGGCATTCAGGAGGTGCTCAGAGGGAGCGGGAGAGGAAGGAGCAGGGACAGGGCACGCTCAGAGGAGGGGGTAGAAAGAGGGGGAAGAGGCAGGTGGGGGTGGGGCCTTGGGAAAAGGGGTTTAGCAGGGGTGGGGGCAGGAAGAAGCGGGGCGGAGTGGGGGCTTGCGAGAAGAGGTGGATTGGGGCAGGGCCTTGGGCTGAGCGGGGGTTGAACATCCCCAGGGAAAATTAGAAGCCAGTTCCTGTGACACATATACTCTAATATTAACAGAGAGAGACTTTCAGACTATTTCTTGAAAGAAGCAAAAGGGGGCACAAATCCATCTCCCACTGCAGATCACATTCTATTAAGATGCTTTTTGTGAATGTTTAAAAGGTTCATTCAACTCCAAGTGTTACCTTTTTAAGTATCTTGTGCACAGATAGCTAGTAAGCTATTAATTTCTTCTTAAACATGCTATCTGGGGGAGACAGAATGCCTGAGATAAGGTGCGGATACCAAGTGAGGTCCCACTATCCAGAGTTTCTCAAACTTTCAGAACATGGGCTGCGTCTTCAGTGTTTTCAATTTAGCACTATCATCAGCCTCTTGCTGTATCTGGTGTTTTTCTTAAATCCCCACCCGCTGGAGTCCTGGGATTACCTGAGAAGCAAAGCTTTTTATTTTATTTAAATAAAAAAGATTCTAGCCCTCATGGTTGCAGAGAAAAGCTGGAAAACAAACTGTAAAGGCTCAGTTACCAAAAGTATTTCACGTTTTGGGGGTCTGACTCAATTGTGGAACATCTTGCACTAGCAATACTGCATCTCACTAACAACAGTCTTATAGACCTCCTCCCCTCCCATTACTCACATGTGCTTACTTCCCTTCTAACCAGGATTAGTCTAACATCCCAAATATTGTGCCTTGGTATCAAAACTCAAAAGACGCCAATGTCAAAGTTTATTGATCCACTTAGGTGAGTGCCAACTACAACTCACTTTGAACACTTAAAAAGGGACAGTGTCAATTTAGAATCGTCAGCTTAGATAAATTCAAACTAGTGTCACCTCACTCTTTCTGTGGTTCCACAGCCACATTTTCCTATTTTGCCAATGTTTTTTTCTCTCTCCTTGTTGCTGTGTGAAAGGCCCACAAAAGAAAAAAGAAAAGAAAAAAAAAACACAATTGGAAACATAGGGGAAACAGTGAAGCTGACTATACACACAGCGCTGTACATACATCTGATGAAGTGGATTCTAGCCCATGAAAGCCCTATGCCCAAATAAATTTGTTAGTCTCTAAGGTGCCACAAGGACTCCTCGCTTTTTTTGCCGATACAAACTAACATGGCTACCACTGAAACAGCGCTGTCAAATTCTCAAAGTAGAAAAAAATACTCTGCTTATTTTGCTTCTTTCAATTATAGTAATAGCAGGTGTTACTTATACCATAATTCAGTTCACTCTGAAATGCGTGTTTGTCTTCAGTTCTTTGGAAGGCTATGTTTAAAAAAAAAAAAAAAAAAAAAAAAAAGCACAACACTAGTTCCCTCAGTTAGAGCCACTTCTTCCCCTTGAATTTGTTTGAACATTTGACTTTGCCCCGTGAACTTCCCCAGTGGGTTCCTGCACTCCCATAATTAGGTAAGATCTACAAACAAATCAATACACAAAGAACATTAGTAAGCAGAGCTGGCTGAAAAATGTGAATGCTTTCTTAATGAAACTATTCATTTCATGCAAAAAAAAAAAAATACAAATCAGAGTGTTTCATGAGATTCTTATTTTTCAACAAAATGATTCAAAATGAAATAAGCTGGGAAGAAAGTGGAAAGGAGATTCATTTCCATTCAAATCAAAAGGAAAAGTTTTCATTTCAAAATTGGTTCATCACAAATTTCCAAACAATAGTTAAAAACTTTTCATAAAACCCCTCAACAAATTTTCAACAATGCCTACTAGTGGGTCGAGCAAAGCAAGGCCCTATACTCAATTAGTGATCATTGCTGTTTGCCTATCTTTATAGAATTAGGTAACTTTTGAAAACTACATCTGATCCATTCCAAAATTTCAGGGTATTCTAGGTATCAATGGGCAGAACCCTTTGATGCCAATTGGGAAGCTAGAAAAGCCTGAATGCCCCAATAATCAGGCCCACAAAACTTCCATTTGGTGCTGCAGACAGATGAAGCCCTCTGGTGCCCTCTGCTGCTGCCTACACAACATAGAGGGGCATACCGTTTATTGCCCACAGTAGCCCAATCTCTGTGCATTACCCAACTTTTCAAGTGCAAACAGAAGCCTGATGAGGGGGGCGGATGGGGAAGGGGGGGGGCAGGCTGGCTTGGCTAGAGCGGGGGGGGGGGAGGGGGGGGTCGGGGAAGAGCACACAAGGTTTTACAGAAAGCTTTGTTGCATTAAAAATAAAAGCACAACCGCTTTTTAATGTAATACCATCAGACACACACTAGATTGCAAATTTAATACATATGTATCTAGACCTCATTATTGACCTCAAACCTCATGATTGTGGTTGTCAAAATTTCCCCCCTCTTTTACAGCAGCCAGAATTAACCTGCATTTTTCAACCTCTACAAATGAAGATTTCTTACACACATCATTAACTTTACTATCAGTCAGTTTTCTATTGAATGGCGTTCCCTCTCCACTCACAATACCAGCCTCGACCACCCGTTTATCAGCTTCTTGTATAAATGCTTGCATCTTCCATGCTGCCCCTTGGAATACACTTCTTTAGTTTAAAGCCACTGTTGTGCCCTCTTTCAAATCCCTCTTCAAGACTGACCTCTGCAACAATGCCTCTAAGAAATCTGCCAAACAAGAAGTGGCTGGCTTGAAAGGCGGATTGGAATAACTGATATTATCAAGTATCAAGAGACAGTCCTGCCCCATATAACAGACCAGTAAGGAGGCAGGAAAAAAAGAAGTACTATCCCAATTTTACAGATGGGAAACTGAGTTACAGAGATCAAGTTCACACAGGAAGCATATGAGAGCCAGGAACTGAACCCACCTCTCCTGAATCCCAAAGTGGTGCTTAACCACAGGATCATCCTACCTCAAGAAAAACACCACCCCTTTTATGACCAGATGCACAAGTGGGCTTAAACAGTGGGTGAGAGAAGGAGGAGGGCAATACTGATAAAGCTCACGTACTTACAAGGGCTAGATAATTTGAGAATGTCTAACCTTATTTTAAAATAACCTTTGCTTACACCCATGCTCAATTCTCCACCCCACCCCTTTTCCTTCTGTGTGTGCACTCTCACTTCAAACCTCTGCACATTCTCTCATTTTAAAATTTAACTAGGGGTATTTTTGTGTGTGTGGTTTTTTTTAAATTTAAACACAGCTAATTCCTATTTTATCTGGAACAGCCTCCCAAGAGGAGTTGGGGGGTGGGGGGGTCAAACGACTCAGTTTTAAAAGAGAGCTGGGCAAATTTATGAGTGCAATTGTATGACGGGGATGCTTGGGATGATGGGGGACAGGGCTCAACAGCCCGGGGCTTCCAGGTTATATCTTATGTTCCTAAAGCTCATGCTTCAGGGTTTCAACCTGTCTAAATCTACTTAAATAATTACTATTTAGGCAAGCAGTCCTCTTGGATTCAATCATTACTCATGTAAGTAATTACTCATTTGAGTTAGGGTTGCAGAACTGTACACTTTAGGTATGTCTACACTGAAATTAGACACCAGTGTCTGGCCCATGCCTGCTGACTCAGGCTCTCTGGACTGGGCTAAACGGCTGCTTAATTGCAGTGCAAACCTTCAGGCTTGGAAAGCTCTGGCCCTCCCACCTCGCAGGGTCCTAGAGCCTGAGTTCCAGCCCCAGTTTGAACGTCTATGCCGCAATTAAACAGCCCTGCAGTCCAAACCTGGGAAGCCTGAATCAGCTGGCATGGGCCAGCCATGGGTATGTAACTGCACTGTAGATGTAGCTTTTCTTTTGGCCTCACCTGCAGAAAGACCCTCTAGACTAAATATTGTAATAGAATCACAGTCACACAAATATGTTCTGTTTTGTGCCACTACAATGTTATTTTGACAGCATTACTTACTCTTTTGTCAGGCTGGCATTGTCCTGAGTGTGTTTTTGCTCAATCCCTGATGTCCAAGGATAATAATTATGAGAATTTTTTTAAAACACCCCATATGACTATGTTATTTTGCTGAATTAAGGGTTTCATAGATTCTAAGGTCAGAAGAAATCATCTAGTCTGACCTCTTGAGTAACAAAAACCATAGGCCTTCCCTGCATTAATTCCTTTTTGGATGGGGGGCTGGGAAGGGTGGAGTTGTTTTGGGTTTTTTTGTTTAGGAGGGTTGGGTTGGGGGGGAGGGGGTTAAGAAAGAAAAAATGCTCTAGTTCAACCTTGGTTTAAAAATTGCCAGCGATAGAGAATCCAACACAACACTTGGTAAGTTGTTCTAGTAGTTAATTAACCTCACTGTTAAAAAATCGTGCTTAATTTGAGTTAGTTTATTTTTAGTTTCAAGAAGTCATCTTACTAGCAAGGACAATGACATTTAATGACAACAGGATTTGAATATACCATTAACTATTTTAAAAAAGTCAATCAATGTATTTTAGCTAAAGTAAAAGATAAAATGTATATGTTCAATTAACCACCAGAGGGAGCTCAGGCTCCCATGAATATAATCTATACAGAAGTTCCTTATTAGGGTGTTCTGAACAACTAATTCTTGTGTACTAGTGCATTTTAAAAAAGGAATTTGTGTAGGCAAGTAATCTAAACTTCTTGACACTAACTCACGTCACTCAATTGCCTTCTGCAGAGGAAATGAACAGTGGGAAGAAAAGTGTATTTAAAAATTATGTTCCAAGTAGGGTGACCAGATGTCCCGATTTTGTAGGGACAGTCCTGATATTTGGGGCTTTGTCTTATATAGGTGACAATTACCCCCTACCCCCTGTCCCAATTTTTCACCCTTGCTATCTGGTCACCCTAGTTCCAAGCTAACATGACCTCTGGGTCTTCATAACAGGCTTCTTTGCCCATTATTTGAACAGAACAAACAATAATGGGAGCCCTGGTAAATATAAAGGTATAAATGTCTGTCATCTATTATCTGTGAGCCAAGTTTTCTTTTCTCAGTTATACATGTGCTACTTCCACAGCAATCAATAAGAACAGAATTGATGTAAACCAGAAGAATTCAGCCACATTTCACACAGACTTGCTCAAAATTATGTTCTTAAAATGCCAGCAGCAACCTGGAGTCTGTTGGCTCTAGCACGCCCACCATTGAAGTTAACCAAGGGTATTAAGCGCAGAAAATTTAGGGCAAATAAAAGCTTGCTGTCCTAGCTGTGCCTTTTAGATGGTAGTCTCCTCAGAGCAGGGACAACTTCAACTTGTCTATCAGTGAACCCACTGGTGGCAAATACTGAACAATGATGCAGTTAGAAGTAAAATGTAGTTTCATGTTAAGGATTTTTTTCAATCATTCGGTTGCAAACCTTTTCTTTTTAAAAAACTTTTAGATAGCCAAAATTTCACGTATAGTATATTTTTCGAAGACTCTGGAAGTAGCAGCAGAGTAATTTAGTCCCATGTCCAAAACATACCCTTCATTCTTTCCAAATTTGCTGGAGTAAGAATGTCAGCGTAACTTTCATACAGCCAATAATGCATTTATTGCCTTCTATTCTGAAAGCATTTCATGCATGCATATACCTATTAAAAAAGATTTGCCCATAATTAAGCCAAATAACCCACCAATACATCCAACCAAATTCCATCCTCAGAGATGTCCTAGATACCCAACACAAATACTCCTTAATAATTCTGAATTAAGATTACTAAATGTTAAATCCCTAAAATATGCTTATATGTGTAATAAATAATTTTTTTTAAAGTTATAAAATTTAACATGATGCAAAAACAAGACAGCAGGGGAGAGGAACTATATAAAGTAAATCATTCAGAACTTCAACACGTGATTTATGATGATCTTTTTTTATAAGATAGTTAATGTAAAGTATTGCACTGGACTAGCAACATGGACCCTAACTTTCAGGGGCTGCTGAACAGCCATACCTGAACATTAAAGGCCTGTCTACATGGGGAAATGGATTGGCCGAGCCATAGCAGAATAATTTCTCTGGCAAAACTACAGTATAATCATTATTCCGCTACAGTTATGAATCCATGTCCCCACACAGAGAAGACCTAGATTAATCGAGTTAAGTTCCACACTTCCAAAAATAGATCAGATCTATTTTATTCATCTATTTAAAAAACAGATTTAAGGCATGATCCTGTAAATACTTATTACTGGAAGAGTCATCAGAACCACCACAGGAGCCTCACTTAAGCAGCGAATGGGGGAATTCATCACTGAGTGCGGGGGCAGGGAGGTGTGACAAGGGAGAAAAGGACGAGAAGCTCACAGACACATCACTGAAATGTTAGTAAACAACACCCAGTCAGGACATGAGATTATATTTTAACATTACAAATTCTTTGAGCCAGGAACCATGTCTTTTTATTTGTTTGTACAGTGAATAACCCAATAGGACTTCAATCCTGACTGAAGCCTTGGGCACTCTCACAATACAAATACATACAGAAAAAATAAATACAGCACTGTTTTCAGTGTGCACCACGATTATGACTCATGGCTTTATAATTTGCACTGGATGATAAACAAGAGAAGGAATTCCTTCAATAATTTAACCCAAACATTTAAGAAACAATCGTTTTTAAGAGAAAGAATTAAAAAGTTACTCAAATTATAATGCCGTAATTTCAATAGCAACCTCAGGTTGTAAAATATGTAAGTGCATCAGTGCTCATGCAATAATGGTTACACACAAACAAAGCTGCTCATGGAAATTAATACTCTGTTATTGCCCAGTGCAGAGCTAGCAATGTTCCATCCAAAACTACTGAGTTTCACTAGATATTAATTTACAATACTTAAAACTTGTTACTCTACAGTTAAGATCCCACCTGCCTTTTTTTTTTTTTTTTATAAAAAGCATGCCATACTGAGTAGACCAAAAAAAGATAAGACGCAGTTATTTCAATGTTAACAAAATTGCTTAGGAAGAAATCTGGCACACCTAGAAATCACTCCAATTTAGCTACCGCTCTATGAAATAGAACTTTACATTCCAGTGGAGTGCATTCTTAGGTCAATGATGAGGGCTATTCTAACTGCCAATCTATTCTTTTGTTCAATTGGCCACCTTAACTGAACAACTCTGGAATATCCTGAATTACAGCCTAACTGCAATACCACAGATCAAAAACAGTTACAGTTTTTCATTTAATTTAAATTAAAAAAAAAAAAAAACGATAAAAGGAAGAAAATTGTGGAGCCCAATTTTTGTTTTAAAATACTTTCTCAAGTATTCCAAAGGATAGTGATTTTCTTCAGAAGTAATCAGTGGGAAAAGAGGACTTTCAAACTCTAAAAATGATCACTTGCCAATTGTTGATGTCTAAAATTAAGATGACCCATAGCAGTAATTCCTGATATTAAATCCTTAAAAGAAAGCCCATTGAGGTGGTTCTATATGTAAGATACAACATGTTTTGTAAGGCACCTTTCATAGGCACACAGTAGTGTTCACATTCTGCCCCAGTATTAAATACTGCCATGACTCAACCTTGAAGTAGCTTATCAGCTACTATGACTGTAATTATGCAGTTCTAATGCTAGTTTTCAAAATACCATTTCATTAAACACTTTATGAGTCACTCATTCCAGAGATTATAAGTGTATCAATATTTAGTGTAGGTCACCTGACTGCCCTCCTCACAAAGAGCATTTAAATAGCAGCTTTTCCTCAAACCATATTTTTCACTTTTGAAAGGAGACAAAGAAAGCACTGGGAAATTAACAGTCTTCAGTTATCCAGAGAGCACATGGTCTACACAACCAGTAGCTGTGGGCAACAATGCCCCACCAACATGGGGGAGTGATGTCCTGTAGTGGCAAGGGTATGGGTAGGTGCATCATAGAGTGACATTTTCCCCGTATCTTCCAAACTGAGCCTTTGGTGGAGCGGAGGGAAACGGAGGCCAGTTCCAGATCCAAAAGTGCTCATGTGTACAACAGCAGCAGGTCATCACTCCATAAGAACAGCCATACTGGGTCCAGTCAAAGGTCCATCTAGCTCAGTATCCCGTCTTCCAGCAATGGCCAATGCCAGCTACTTCAGAGGGAATGAACAGACCAGGTAACCATTAAATGATCCATCCCGTCACCAATTCACAGCTTCTGGCAAGCAGAGGATAGGGTTGCCATTGATGGACCTATCCTCTATGGACTTATCTTAGTTCCTTTTTGGACCCTGTTCTTGGCCTTCACAATATCTTCTGGCAAAGAGTTCCACAGGTTGACTGTGTGTTGTGTGAAGAAACACTTCCTTTTGTTTGTTTTAAACCTGCTGCCTATTAATTTCATTGGGTGACCCCTAGTTCTTGTGTTATGAGAAGGGGTAAAAAAAAAAAAAAAACACTTCCTTATTTATTTTCTCCACACCAGTCATGATTTTATAGACCTCGATCATATCCCCCCCCCCACTTAGTCGTCTCTTTTCTGAGCTGAAAAGTCCCAATCTTTTTTCTCTCTCCTCATATGGAAGCTGTTTCATACACCTACTCATATTTGTTACCCTTTTATGTATCTTTTCCAATTCCAATACATCTTTTTTGAGATGGGATGACCACATCTGCACGCAGTATTCAAGATGTGGGCGTACCATGGATTTATATAGGTAAATATCATATTGGGTCTATCTTATTACCTATTCCTTTCTTAATGTTTCCCAACACTGTTATCTTTTTTGACTGCTGCTGCATTGAGTGGATGATTTCAGAGAACTACCCACAATGACTCCAATATCTCTTTGTTGACAGATAACAGCTAATTTAGACCCCATCATTTTATATGTGTAGTTGGGATTATGTTTTCCAGTGTGCATTACTTTGCATTTATCAACATTGAATTTCATCTGCCATTTTGTTGCCCAGTCACCCAGTTTTGTGAGATCCCTGTGTAATTCTTTGCAGTCTGCTTTTGCCTTAACTATGCATCCGAAGAAGTGGGCTGTAGTCCATGAAAGCTTATGCTCTAATAAATTTGTTAGTCTCTAAGGTGCCACAAGTACTCCTGTTCTATCTTGAGTAGTTTTGTAACATCTGCAAATTTTGCCACCTCACTGTTTACCCTGTGGTAAACCCAGGACAAACAGCTACAAGCGGGTGGGGGAGGAGGGGTGATAAGTAATTAGTCCCAGGGGGTTTAAAAGGCCTCTCCCTATCCACTGAGGAGAGATAACCAGGGGGAAATAAGGTTCAGCTGGAAAAGGGGTTACCAGGGAACTAATTAGGTTCAGCTGGCTCCAACTGCTTGAGACCTTTTTAAACCCTCCCGGCATGGAAGGGGAGGGTGTGAGAGAAGCAGGGAAGCTGCCAGTAGACTAGGTGTAGCAAGACATAGAACCCTTCCAGGAAGGAAGGCTGCACTCCCTCCCCAGAAGGGAAGCAAAACAAGCACACAGGACTGACTGAGGAAAGGAATAGCTGGACCCTGTGCTACCTACAAGGATTTGCCTTGCCCAAGCCTGTCTCTCCAAGGCTAAAAGGGACTGAGCCTGCTGAGGAGAAGAAGGTATTTTGCCACACCCCTTTTTCCAGATCATTTATGAATATGTTGAATAGGACTGGTTCAAGTACAAACCCTGGGGGGATACCACTATTTACCTCTCTCCAATCTGAAAACTGACCATTTATTCCTACCCTTCATTTCCTAACTTTTAACCAGTTACTGATCCAGGAGAGGACCTTCCCTCTTATCCCATAATAGCTTACTTTGCTTAAGAGCCTTTGGTGAGGGACCTTGTCAAAGGCTTTCTGAAAATTTAAGTACTGTATACTATATCCACTGGATTCCCCCTGTCCATGTGCTTGTTGAACCCCCTCAAAGAATTCTAGTAGATTAGCAAGGCATGACTTCCCTTTATAAATACCATGTTGACTTCTCTCCTTCTTCTCATGTTCATATGTGTGTCCAATAATTCTGTACTTTACTATAGTTTCAACCAATTTGCCTGGTACTGAAGATAGGGTTACCAGCCTGCAATTGCCAGGATTGCCTCTGGATCCTTTTTTAAAAATTCGAGTCACATTAGCTATCCTCCAGCCATCTGGTACAGAAGCTGATTTAAATAAGTTAAGTTACATACCACGGTTAGTAGTTCTGCAATTTCACATTTGAGTGCCTTCAGAACTCTTGGGTGAAGACCATCTGGTCCTGGTGAATTATTGTTTAATTTATCAGTTTGTTCCAAAAACCTCCTCTAATGACACCTCAATCCGGGACAGTTCCTCAGATGTGTCACCTAAAAAGACTGGCATAGGTTTGGGAAGCTCTCTCTCATCTTCAGCTGTGAAGACCCAGAGAGCGCAGAGCAGTGGGGCCACGTGGGCCATGGCCAGACCACTTTTTGGCCAGGCCAAACCTTAGTGGTGCTGCAATCCCGTGCTCAGGTCATAGCACCACTCACTCAAATGTTGGGGGAAGGGGGAGATTTGTAGGGGCTCATGGGCCAGAGGTGCCAAGCTGCTGATGGGAAAGGGTACCTGAGAGGGGAAAAGGAGCATCAGACAGGGGTGGGAGGAAAAGAACCTATGCCTCCCACTTCAAATGGCATTCCGCAGCCCCTGCTTTCACCCACCCCACCCTTCCTTTCTGTGTGGGGCTGCCCAGATAAGAGCTCCACTCACCAGCCCAAAGGCAGATTCAGACTTAGACAACAGGAGGAGCCAGAGGAAAGAGTCCGACCATCTCCCCTCCTCCTGAGGGCAGGCACCTGGAGGGAAGGAAGAGGCTTCATAGGCCTGGAATACATGTAAGGAGGCAGAGACAACATCTACCAGTCCACCTCTGACTGGGGAAGAGAGGATGAGCACCCCCTTTCCTGCATTGCAGAGACTGGGCCATGCGTGGGTTCAGCACGCTATACAAAACTCAGGCACCATCACACGCATTTACACCAGAAATCTGCAAAATAGAACCTGGCGCAATCAGGGGTCTTTCTGAAGAAAAGTACTGAACTAATTTGCAGAACAACCTCTTTGTTCCTACCTCCAGCCCTTTGATTCACTGATCTCCACACCTCTGTACTTTCTCCCACCTATGAACAAGAGGATGGTTCAGGCTACGTGGCCCACTCAGTTCGTTTCTCTGTTGCGTCTGCCAAAAAGGGTGGCAACCATGGTGGGCTTTTCCATGACGTGGACACTTACCGCCCAGCAGCTAGACTGCGACTATCCACAGACTTCACAAAAACAAACATGTCACAATGGCTTTCAGCTGCTGCTGAGTTTGACAAGATTTGAACCCGTGACAGGGTGCTGAAAGATTATCCCATCACAATTCCCCTCCAAAAAAAATTTTTTTTTTTTTTTTTTACACAGCAGACAGAGTTATGCTGTATGCGCGTTTCTCCCCCCTCCCCCCAACCAAAAAACCACCACCCTCTTTGATATGATTATTTGAGTGCTATTTTAGCAGATCTCACACATAAAATGAAAATTTAACAATCTTTAGAATTTCACACTTTTCCTCCAGACAGTTTTATTTGAAATTAGGTTCTACAGCGTAAGTAATGTAGAGTTCCATACCTCATTGATTATTGATTAACTCAACACAACTTATCAGCATGATAATTTTTAGGGGAGGTATGCTTGACAATTACATTGGAAAGATAGATATTTGTGGAAACTTAATCATATTCGAGTCAAGCAGCATAAACTGTAAAACTAGCAGCAGAAAATGCAAATCCATTTAAAAAAACCTTTCCCCACAAAAAGCTTTCTGAGAAGTTTGTCAGCTCAGCAGTGCAAGCATTTCATTAAAACTGAATGCCATAATATCATTTTTAGAAAATATCTATTTCAAACAATGTTAAAAACATACTCCTACTTATGTTTTCAACAGTTTAGCTTAATGAAAACCCTACTGGACTTGAGACAGTTACTTTAAATATTTAAGGGCCATATCAATAGAACTCATTGCCAATTCACACAACTTAAGCATTTGAACTCAAAGATATAACATTGATTTTTGAGGTATATTCATTCTTCAGCAAACTTCAGACTCTCTTTTGATTAAGGCATCTTAAATATTTACAACGTATGAGAGGTCTGGCTGATGGAGAAGATACTACAGTGCCAGGGATTCAATTATAAAGCTTCCCATGTATCCTGTAAAGAATTACATGTATGCTAAGGAATTTTTCATTTTCCTCAGATTCTTTTTTAAATTTGCCCTTACACCCCAACATGAACATTCTCTATAAGATAAGATAATTTGCCTACCCAAACACTAGTTTGTTTTGTTTTTTAAATAAACTACATGAATGGTCAAATTTAGTTACAACTTGGCCAGATTTTGTTTCTTCATTTGCGACAATTAAATATATAAAGCCAATCACTGTCTACCAGTACAAAAAGGTTGGAGCCAAATTAAAGAGCTGAAAACCAAAGTTAACAAAACATAGTTCTAGTCTTAATTTTTTTTTTAATGGAAATTGTTTTCTCCTTTCTCCACTCCACCCTCATCCAGAATTTGTTCCCCTTTTTCCCTCTTCCCTTTGCTACTGCAGCATCTCACCTTCAGCTGAAAGAGTAGGTGAAAGGTCTCCCATGAGATAAACGCTAACATTGGATGTGCAAGCAATTGTACTCCTGTAGTGCAAGTTAGCCAACACTATTAACAGTACTATTACTAGTCTACGCAGCAAGCACTATGTATCTGATCACTTCCAAACATGAGCCGCTTTTTTGTTGCTTATAGTCAGCAGTCAAAAGCTATTTCAAATAGCAATTTTAGAGGAGAAAGAAAGGGCTTCGTCTTATGCAAGATTCACCAAAAAAAAAAAAAAAAAATCAAGAGGTGATTAAACCTTCAATTACTGCTTTTAAGTAGTTTCAAACTAGATAATCAAACGGATGGACTACAGTTTAGCATAATTAAAGAAAACACAAAATAATCCATAGGAAGGCTCATTAATACATTATGAAGCTAGAGTTAGTTGCAGTAAGGGAGTCCACTTTTTACATTCAGCGCTAAACTGGCTGCCAGTAACTTTTCTGGTGGAATTCAAGCTGTGGGTCTTAACCTAAAAAAAGCTCTAAATGGTTTGGAAACTACCTCGCTCCTCATGCAACATGGTTGAGGTCAGCAGGGATACTCAAGCTAGAACCTACTCAGTTTAAAGGGGACTTGAAAAGGGGGTTGCTGGTTAAATGATTTACGTGAAGGGTCCTTGGCTTTAGAATTCACTCCTTCTCTATCAGTCGTCTGCCAGAGGTTGGGATTTGTTTACCTTGTAGGCACACTCCAAAAATTCTCAAATATGCCCATCCTATTAATTTGCATGGTTGTTCAAGAAATATTGCTTCTCAGAGAGTGTTTTTATGTTTAAGTGGACACTCCTTCAGGCCTGCAAGTTGTGGCTTGAGCTGTCTCGTGCAGTGATTATGAACCTGTAGTCTGCAGACCCCCTGGAGGTCTGCAGTCTACATCTAAGAGATCCGCGAAAGGAAAGGTTGTCATTACCAGAGAACAGTAGTTTTCAACCTGTGGTTTGTAGATCTCTGGGAGTCCGTGGACTACATCTAAGACTTCCAAAGGGAACCGCACCTCAATCTGAAATTTTTTTTAGGAGTTCGCAAATGAAAAGAGGTTGAGAACCACTGGTTTAGTGCATGCACAATAAGTCTAGGCTGGGAGCAAAAAGTGTTTTAAAATATACAATTTTTAAAAGGAAAGAACTTGGAAGTAAGCCTAGTGGCCTTTCCATACTTTTTAAATCAGAAACACTTAACCACAGCTTTCATTTCTGCCAGTTGTCACCCTGTTTGAGGTTATATCAGTGCAGACCATGGACTGTTCACTTTCTGTTGATTGACAGGTAGCAGCCACTTGTGTGAAAATTGGTTTATGCCCTCTGGCTGGCTCTCTCTCTCTTCATCCAGCCACTGGTCTTCAGCTGAAAAACTTCTGTAATTCTCACCCTAACTGAACTGTGAGCCTGCATATTCCAGTGATTCCTGAAACACTTAGCAGGTCGGGGGGGGGGGGGGGGAATCTGTGAAATGGCTGCATAAAAATGCATAAATGGTTGCAACATATCTATTCAAGGGACACCATCATAGGACCTAACCACATCAGTCACACCATCCGGGGCTCGTTCACCTGCACATCTACCAATGTGATATATGCCATCATGTGTCAGCAATGCCCCTCTGCCACGTACATTGGCCAAACTGGACAGTCTCTATGCAAAAGAATAAATGGACACAAATCTGACATCAGGAATCATAACATTCAAAAACCAGTCGGAGAATACTTTAACCTGACTTTAACAGACCTGAGGGTGGCAATTTTGCAACAGAAAAGCTTCAAAAACAGACTCCAACAAGAAACTGATGAACTTGAATTGATATGCAAACTAGATACAATCAATGTAGGCTTGAATAGAGACTGGGAATGTCTGAGCCATTACAAACATTGAATCTCTCCCCCCATGTAAGTATTCTCGCACTTCTTATCAAACTGTCTGTACTGGGCTAGCTTGATGATCACTTCAAAAGTTTTTTTTCTTTTACTTAATTGGCCTCTCAGAGTTGGTAAGACAACTCCCACATTTTCATGCTCTCTGTATGTGTGTATATGTATATGTATATAATCTCCTCAATATATGTTCCATTCTATGCATCCGAAGAAGTGGGCTGTAGTCCACGAAAGCTTATGCTCAAATAAATTTGGTAGTCTCTAAGGTGCCACAAGTACTCCTTTTTGCATAAATGCTGACTCCTCAGCCTGAAATCTTTCACTCCACTAAATCAGCATTTTATTAAACAGGCCCTTCACATGGAGTGCAAAGGCTTCCTATTTGGCAAAAATATCAGCATGGTCTGTTCCATGCTTTTTTCACATTAACACTTCCTAGCCTTCTCCCACATGGACTGGATTGGAGAAACCTTTCAAACCACTTTCTTTTTAAAAGGCAGAGTACACAGGAACTTTACCAGTGACATCTGGATAAGATTGACTGCCCTAACCGCAATGCCCCCACACACCCAAAAAAACACCCATACACACAAACCAACCAATAAATCACAGTGCAACAATCCTATCAGGCTTCTGTATCTAAACACCAGCACAACTGCTGCTGAAACCAATAGCAGGAGTGGTGCTTTATCAGAAACTGAAGTGAGTTACTGCATCCTTCATGCCTTCTGCCCCTCTTAAAATCAGAGGGGAAGAAAAAAAAAGTCGTTTTAAATACAGTATCTAAAACCACTACCAAAGCTTGAGCTGCCTCCTTCTGTGGTGCCTATTGCAGCGGCAGAAAACTGGAGTACTCTGTGGTGTGGGAGGGACTATTCCAGAGGGTGTGAAACTAAATTGCTTGCTAGCCTCCTAACAGACATCCCATGATCTACACCGGTTGCGATCACATCACAGAATCTTTCATTGTGTTTATAAACAGCTACAAAATTGCTATAGTGCCCGTACTATAAATTTCAAACAAGTGCTGAACGCAACACACATACCTGGCTCCGAAGATGTCTTTTTTTGCTAGATCAATGCCAGAAACAACCTTAACTCTGAGGAGTCG
The DNA here is from genome assembly GCF_013100865.1 of Trachemys scripta elegans. NCBI lineage: Eukaryota > Metazoa > Chordata > Testudines > Emydidae > Trachemys > Trachemys scripta. The sequence goes on along the minus strand of NC_048303.1, from coordinate 18,699,021 downwards.
AGACTCGTCCTAATAAAATAAGAAAGAAAGAAAAAAACAGAGGTGTTTTACTCATGCAAATACAAGTGACCTTTTGAAGGTGTTGGATCACTACTTCCCAAACATGAAAGAACTGTCAGTCTCTGAATAGAAGGAGTCTGGTTAAACTCTGAAAGCCTTATGGAGGGAGCTGCACAGTTCAGCTCCCAGAGAACAGTGCCAAACAGAGACATGAAGGGCTCTTAGTCCAGCCATAGCAAAAGCTGGCAAGAATAAGTAACTGCCAGAGCACTGAAAAGGAGGGGTGAGGCGGGATTATTTGCATAACAGGGCCATTTGAAATTTCAAATGATCCAGAGAATTTCCACAGGAATTCCTGGTTCTCAGATTTCAAGTTCATCTCTTCAATACAAGGCCATATGATTTTGAAAAGAACAACATTTTGGTATTAATTGCCAATAGTGAATTTTTTTAAAATTTTTTATCAAATAATGTGTACTTAGAGTACCAATGCATGAGGAAAGAAAAACAAAACACAGAAACAGCAAATGAGATCTAGATATGGTACAAAATTTCAAGTATTTTTATCTTGATTTCCAATCTCCCCCTCTCATGCCCCATAGATTTTCCAAAAGCAAAGGAATAAAGCAGTGTTTCTCAACCAAGGGTACATGTACATGGGGGTACACAGAGGTCTTCGAGGGGTACATCAACTCATCTAGATATTTGCCTAGTTTTACAACAGGCTACATAAAAAGCCCTAGCAAAGTCAGTACAAACTAAAATTTCATACAGATAAAATGAGAAAGTAAGAATTTTTCAGTAATAGTGTGCTGTGCCACTTTTGTATTTTTATGTCTGATTTTGTAAGCAAGTAGTTTTTAAGTGAGTTGAAACTTGGGGGTATGCCAGACAAATCCGACTTCTAAAAGGGGTACAGTAATCTGGAAAGGTTGAGAACCACTGAAATAAAGGACATTCTGTGTTCTGGCAGATACAAAGCTTTAAATTACTTTTCAAAGACCTGTGTGACAGTTTCTGAAAATGCAAATTACCAGCTCATCACCTTGCACAGCAGTCGATCATGCTGACACATTCCACTGTCTTTGAACATCAATATTGACACTGCTCTTTTTTGTGCGCGGTGTTTTGGCCAGCCTTTTTTTTTTTTTTTTTTTTTTTTAAATAAAAAGGTTGTCACCAACATGAAAAGAATCCTCTTTCAAACCCCTCCTTAAAAATACTCTCATTTGCAGTGATGCCTACAAAACCCTTGGTAACAGTTAGGCGGCTTGTGTGCTAAGACCAGTCTGTCATACTGAGCAATATTATCTCACTGTTTCCTTTTACTCCCCATCTGCCTGTATCCACCTATTGTCTCGCCTTAGATTGCAAGCTTCTTGGGACAGACACTTGGTGGTGGGAGTGAGGGTGTTTGTACACCATCCTGGTGCATGACTAAGGCTCCTAGGCAGGCCCCAAGTAAAGGGGCGGGGGGAGGAAGAGGAGGAAATGGAGACACTTCACCAGGGCCTGGTCCAAGGGAGGGGGCCTGGCAAGAGGGCCACAAGCCCTTCACCATGGGGGAGGGGGGGAAGTCAGGCTATATTGTGGACATTTGAGTTTGACTTAGTGTTGTGTATAATCTCAGGGAGTGTGTTTGTACCTCTGTATCTGTGTGGGATGGAATGGCAGCCCATTGTTACGAGTTTGCCCTCTGCCCAGCTAAATGTTGCTTGGGGCCTGGCTCCTAGGTGCTACAATAATACAAACAAACAGTTTTGAGAAAGATCCCATTGAAACTGGTCTTGCCATCACGTGTGTCAATTTCATCTTTTTACCTGCGAACAGCTTATTAGTAATGGATGACCCTAAGGTTCCGTTATTGTAACAGACGCCCGCTGCTCGTAGCTTGTTCAAAAAGCAGTGAATTTCTCACAGGTTTGTACTATCAATCATATTATGCCTACTCCAATTTGTTTTAGATAGCTGACAAAGTGAATCCATCAATTAAATCTGTATTTAAGATTTCCACATGATTAGGAAGGCCAGAGGTCCATTCTAAAAGCAGACCACTAGCTTGCCTCTGACAGCAGACAGAGTCACATGCTTCAAAGGAAGAAACCCAGGAGAGGCTGTTTTGGTAGAACCTGCCTGCAGGGAAAGCTTCCTCGTAATCCCCCTCCTCTCAATAGTTAGGATGTCTCACGACCAAAAGCTTGACTATTTATATACCTTTTCGAAGCTTACAGGGTTTTTGACTTTTCATTTTATTATTACTGATTTCCAACAGCACTCACAGCATGCTATGTGCTTTCCAAACTGAGGAAGTATGATCCCTTCCCCAGAGAACTTACCGTCTAAAACAGGGAAAGTGACCAGTACAGTGGGTGGGCAACTAACAAACAGATACTGAACTGGCTGTATTTTACATATCCTAATTTGTTTACAAGCATGGAGGTGTCCATAGTTTTCTTATAGGCATTACAACAGACACGGTCTTCAGGAATGACTTCAATTTAGAACGGGTGAGGCCTGTGCAGAGAAGCACAAGATTCTTTCATGCAAAGGGTGTAGGCGTGGAAGAATGCCAGGAAATAATTGTAGGATAAACTGAGGGCTTACAGTTGGCATCATTGTTAAAGACATGATAAAGGTTGATAAGTAGTGAGCGACAGTCACAGAGGACTTTATAGTGACAGCTACCTGAACTCACAACTGTTACTTAAGGTTTCCACCATTATGTTTAAAGTCAACAGGAGACTGTGCTTTATGCTGTGGTGACAGGTTTCAGAGTAGCAGCCATGTTAGTCTGTATCCGCAAAAAGAACAGGAGTACTTGTGGCACCTTAGAGACTAACAAATTTATTAGAGCATAAGCTTTCGTGGACTACAGCTGTAGTCCACGAAAGCTTATGCTCTAATAAATTTGTTATGCTGTGGTGGTATTTTGCCCCTCCTTAAACTTAAACACCACTATGTAAGGTATCATTCCACTCACAGGTGTTTTGAAATTCTCCTAAGAAGAAATTTAAAGTAATGGATGGGACTCAGCAACTCCCAAAGCACACCAGTTCAAGAGATGTACTAAATTGAAGCTTTAAATGCACTGTTGTGGAGTTTTTGTGCTGTATTCAGTCTCTCTTGGCATCTTTAAAAGAAAGCACACACATGAACATATGAGACAGTGCATAGTGCTAAAGATTCTCCCACTGTGTGCTAAGAGAGAAAAGGTCTCAGACCTGGCGGTCTTTGTCCCCCAAAAAGCATAGGTATTGCATATAGGTGCGCTTGAAGTTGGTTATAGTTTTCATAGAAACTATAAACAATTAAAAAAAAAGTGTAGTAAGGTCCAGCTTGTGTAATTATACTGAATTCTCAAACAAATCACAACTTTGTTTAATCAGCCAGTAAGATACTTTTGATATACCCATTGTTTGCAAGGGGCAAGGTGAACTTTGTATTACATTGTAGCATATTTGCTTTTTTTTTTTAATTATTATTAAATGAACATGAAGTTTAAGTTCTATGTACCGAACAGAGAAGCAGAAATAATACAATAGTGGTCATTCAAATTAATGAGCTAAACAGTCTGCTACCGTCTGAAGTACTATTATCCTCCTAGGAAGGAATTGCAATAACCAATCTTACAAGGACATGTGTTGTTCTTATGAGATTGTCACAAGTTAAAGGCCTGATCAAACTTCCTTTGAAGTCAGCTGGAGTCCCTTCATTGGCTTCAAAGGGTGTACATCTTGTGCTAGTTTGAACTGAAAGATTTGGGGTGGGGGGGGGAAGAAAAGGGGGGAACCAAATGATTTTCAGCCTAGAAGGCATGGCCAAAAGTTTATTAACCTGATTCACTGCCTCTGTATGAGTCTCATCAATAGAGGAAATATACTAATATTAGGGTGAGCAGATAGCAACTGTGAAAAAACGGGATCGGGGGGTAACAGGCGCCTATATAAAAAAAAGTCCCAAAAAAATGGGACTGTCCCTTTAAAAATGGGACATCTGGTCACCCTAACTAATATGATATTTGATAGTATGTGCCACATGACATTCTAGATCAGCACCGTTCACTGAAATCTTATCCTTCTGCTTCCCTCACATTGGAAGAGAAAACTGCATGGAAGTAAATCCTCAAAGACGAAGACTTGTCCCACCATTCTTCCTGATCGGACCTCAAAAAGTACACTCTTTCTTCACTATACTGCTTTTAGGTGCACGTCTTTAAAAACAGATGTTCCAATAAAGGCACCACTCCATAAAGGAATGCACTTTTCAGTAATAAGGAGTTTTAGGTAATGCAGGACAAGGATAAACTATAGGAAAGATACTTGTAACTGCCATTATTGATATACAAAAACCAAGAGAAGTATGGTTTTTAGGTAGTTAAATGTATAACTGAGATCTTCAAAAGTGATAAATTAATAGGTTTACATAGTCTGCTTTTCCCAACATAACACAAGTTTCCATTTCCTGGCTCTACCAAAACTACCATTAAATAGCACCATGAGTCAGTAAAGAGTGCTGAAGAGATCATCACTTATGACCCATACAACAATGGGTTAATTCTTAGATTCCAAGGCCAGAAGGGACCATTGTGATCATCTGATCTGACCTCCTATATAACACAGGCCATAGAACTTCTCCAAAATAATTCTTGGAGCATATCTTTTAGAGAAACAGCCAATCTTGGATTTAAAAGTTCTGAGTGATTCACCACAACCTTTAGTAAGCTGTTCAAATAGGTAAGTTAATTACCCTCACTGTTAAAAATTTACAGTCTGAATTTGTCTAGCTTCAACTTCCCAGTCATGGTATTGTTTTACTGTTCTTTGCTAATTTGAAGAGCCCAAAGAGTAATTATCAGTGGTTCACAGTCATGCTGGATGGGCATAATGAGTTGGGTCCCACAGGGATCAGTTCTGGGTCCGGTTCTGTTCAATATCTTCATCAGTGATTTAGATAATGGCATAGAGCAGGGGTAGGCAACCTATGGCACACGTGTCGAAGGTGGCACGCAAGCTGATTTTCAGTAGCACTCACACTGCCCGGGTCCTGGCCACCAGTCCGGGGGGCTCTGCATTTTAATTTAATTTTAAATGAAGCTTCTGAAACATTTTAAAAACCTTATTTACTTTACATACAACAATAGTTTAGTTATATATTATAGACTTATAGAAAGAGCCCTTCTAAAAATGTTAAAATGTATTACTGGCACGCGAAACCTTAAATCAGACTGAATAAAGGAAGACTCGGCACACCACTTCTTAAAGGTTGCTGACCCCTGGCATAGAGAGTACACTTACAAAAGTTTGTGGATGATACCAAGCTTGGAGGGGTTGCAAGTGTTTTGGAGGATAGGATTAAAATTCAAAATGGCTGGACAAAATGGAGAACAGGTCTGAAGTAAATAGGATAAAATTCAATAAGGACAAATGTAAAATACTCCACTTAGGAAGGAACAATCAGTTGCACACATACAAAATGGGAAATGACTGCCTAGGAAGGAGTACTGCGGAAAGGGATCTGGGGGTCATAGTGGACAACAAGCTAAATGAGTCAACAGTGTAATGCTGTTGCAAAAAAACTGAACATCATTCTGGGATATATTAGCAGGAGTTTTGTAAGCAAGACACAAGAAGTAATTCTTCCGCTATACTCTGCTCTGATTAGACATCAACTGGAGTATTGTGTCCAGGTCTGGGCATCACACTTCAGGAAGGATGTGGACAAATTGCAGAGAGTACAGAGAAGAGCAACAAAAATGATTAAAGGTCTAGAAAACATGACCTATGAGGGAAGATGGAAAAAATTGTGGTTGTTTAGTCTGGAAAAGAGAAGACAGAGGGGACATTACAGTTTTCAAGTATGTAAAAGGTTGTTACAAGGAGGAGGAAGAAAAGTTGTTTTTCTTAACCTCTGAGGATAGGACAAGAAGCAATGGGCTTAAATTGCAGCAAGGGAGGTTTCGGTTGGACATTAGGAAAACTTCTTAACTGTCAGGGTGGTTAAGCAGTGGAATAAATTGCCTAGGGAGGTTGTGGAATCTCCATCATTGTTTAACCTACTCTTAAAAGTCTCCAAACACATGTCAGGAATGGTCTAGATAATTAGTCCTGCCATGAGTGCAGGGGACTGGACTAGATGACCTCTCGAGGTCCCTTCCAATTCTATGATTATTAAACATTTTTCCCCCATGTCTATACTTAAGACATGACTTGATTCCTCTCTATAACCTTCTCTTTGTTAGCGTCAAGGAGCTCAGTCTATCACTATAAGGCACTTTAGCAGTCAGCCACAGTTGTGTTCTGTGCTGGAGTTTTAGGTGTGTCTAACAGTGAAGTGATTACTGTATGTTTATGGCTGACTGGGTATTTTCCTGAAACTATCAATTATGTGGTGCTCCGTGTGCATTTACAAGTATGGTTTGCATTCTGCAATATTTGCTGTAAAACTAATAAAGATAATCTGATTTTCCAAAAATAGACTTTTATTGAGTGGAAAAACAGTGCAGAAAAATCAATATGCAAAAAAAAAAAAGACATCCAATGCTATACAATTTTTTAACAAATTAATGGGGAGGAAACTTTAAAATAAGAAAAGGAGGAAACATTTACATCCATTTGAGTGCACAAACATAGTCCATTGTGGCTACACATACGCCAACTGTGGTCTCACAGGTCAGCGTATGTAAAGCTGTGGTTCTCCTTGCTGTCCCACAGCATGGAGTCATACAAGTACTGATGTGTACATGGGGGCATAACGTCACGTGGTTCTCCAAGGACTCCAAATGGTGAAAAGCGATTTTTGGACCAGTAGGTCAACCAGGGTCTGCAGCTTTTGGGTTTGCTGCTTGAGAAGACCCACTATGACCTGGTTCATTTCCTTCTCCTTGTCCCCGTGGGACTCCTAGGCCTGTTTCCTGTCCTTTTTTCTCCCTACTGCTGGTCATATTGGGTCTCCAAGCCCACTGGCTTGCAGGATCTCAAAGAACATGTCCTCTCTAGTCCTCTTCTTTCTCATCATCAGGGGCATGATGGGGGCACCCTCCGAGGTCACCAGGCCAGAAATAGGGTGACCAGACGTCCCGATTTTTGCTTCTTTGTCCCGCATCCTGACCGATGTTTGGTCGGGACACTGGACAAACAAGAAATTTTGCCCTCCCAGTGGGACTCTCGCACCCCCCCGCCCCGGCTCCGCCCCCTCCCTTCCCCATTGGCTCCCTCCCCAAATCCCCACCCTGGCCCCGCCTCTTCCCCAACCATGTGGCATTCCTCCTCCCTCCCAGGCATGAAGCTGCATGGCGGCACAAGCCTGTAGGGAGGGAGTGGCGGCGGTGCCTGGATCCTGGAGCTACTGAGTCAGCTCCAGCACCTGGGCACTGGGCGGGCAGGCAAAGAGGGGTTGGCAAGGGAGGGAGGGAGGGAGACGGGGGGCGCTCAGCTCTGAGCCCCCCGCCGCACCAGAGGGCTCCTGCCCGGCTCCCGGGCCGCTGCACACGGAGGGCCCAGGGCTGGGAGCACAGCAAAGAGGCTGCTCCAGCCCTGCAGCCCGCAGGGCAGCGCGGTGGGTCCGGGCGGGGGCAGCACAGAGCGGGCGGGGGCTGGGGGGGCGGTGCGGGCCGAATTCCCGCTGCTGCCGCAGAGCCCTGCGCCTCTCTCGGCTGCGCTGCGCTCCAGCGGCTGCAGCTCCTTCCCGGTGGGACGCGCCTCCGACCCCTGGCCCGGACCCACCGCGCTGCCCCGCGGGCTGTAGGGCTGGAGCAGCCTCCGCGCTGTGCTCCTGGCCCCGGGCCCTCCCTGTGCAGCGAAACTGGTGGTTGGTTTTTTTTTGCTCACCACCACCTGCGTCCTGATATTTTCTCTCTCAGATCTGGTCACCCTAGCCAGAAATAGCATCGGATTTACAGTTGCAAGGGAAAGAGAAAAGTAAGTTTCAAAAACTCCCTTCTGTTATTCCCATAAACACTTCTAATAAGAAATACTTAAACACTTCAGCTTTGGAGCACCTCCTCACAGCACCACTCTAGGTGCATATACCCTGCCAGGGGAAAGGAGAAGTGGGGGAAGAGAAGAGGATTTTCAGTTGCATGAATCTATAATCTTATTTCAATCCTTATTCCACAGGTATGAGTATAGGGAAGTGGCAATGTATATTGGCACTGTATCTATATATACACACTAGAGTGACAGAGAGAGAGACATGGGCTAGGCACCATCTTTAAACACTGTAAAAATGCACACGCACACACTTACTCAAGTTCCCTTCTCCTTCGTCAGGCTCATCTGCACTCGCCTGGCAGGACTGGCTACACCTCAAATAGGTCCTGGCTTCGGGCACAGCTGGAGTCCCCTGCCATGTCTCCCCCCCCTTCTCCTCCTCCTGACTGTTCACAGAAGAGATTGCGATCTCTCTATATTCCTCCAACATATCCACAATGCTCTGTAGAGTGGTGGTAGTGTCTCTGCCAAGTACCGTATGCAGTTCCTTGCAGACGTAGGTCTACAGTGCAGCACCAGATCTATTGTTGCACTCCCTAGCCTTGTGGTATCCCTGGTGCAGATCCTTCACTTTCACATAACTTTGCTGCTAATCCCTGTCATATCCCTTTGCCTGCAACTGCCAAGCAATCTGCTTGTAGATGTCTATGTTTTTAAGGCTCTTCTCCCCACAGGCCCAGAAGATACAATATTTTCTGTCTACTCCATGCAGGAGCATATCTAGTGCATGGAGCCAGTAAGGTCCGTTGGGCAGTTGGACCCACAAGGGTAAGTTGCTAGCTTTTCTTGCCAAGATGAAAAAAAAAACCAAAAAAAAAAAAAAAAAAAAAAAATCGAGGAGTCCTTGTGGCACCTTAGAGACTAACAAGTTTATTTTGGCATAAGCTTTCGTGGGCTAGAACCCACTTCATTAGATGTATGAAGTAAAAAAAAATACAGGAGCAGGTATAAATACATGAAAGGATGGGGGTGCTTTACCAAGTGTTAGGTCAGTCTAATGAGATAAATCAATTAACAGCAGAGGGGCAGGGTTTGGTTCCTTCAGGATAGGTTGTAGATCCCTCACTCTCAGACCTGGGGATTTCTTGTCCTATACCAGACACTCTGCTCCTTCTCCCCAAAACCGGTTCTTCACCTGAGCAAAATGTGATAACACCCAAACAATGCACAAAAACATTGTAATAACTACTTTAAGAGCTCCATTTGGGTAACATTTAAATTAAATTACATTTTACAAGAATAAGTTACAGGCCAAGCCATTTCTAAGATGACTTTCAAACAAAAAATATAGCAATTTACCAAAAAGTAAAATACTTAATTTTTTGTAAAATCTTTCATTGATATCTTGTTCAATTACACATAAGCCTTTTTAGAAAAACAGTTCTCTAGCAGAGGAGCACATACCTAGGAACTCAGGTGGTTTGGTTCAGTGTTGATGAAGATAGGAAGGGAAATTACAAAAAAAACAAAACAAAATTATAACAAAAAGCTAAGCACTATTCTAATTATGGGGGTCTCCTTTATAAAATGGAGAGCAAAACAAGCAGCTCATAAAATCATTGTTAATTTAAAGTTTGTCCCCCTCCCCAACCTTTTTGGTTAAAGAAAGGTAACATATCTGCAGTTGGAATCAAAAAGATTTCCTATACTTGAGCCTTTATCTTCCTCCTGAAGTTCTCATCCACAGCTGATTAGGCAAACTCTCATCATTCATTAACAATACACTTATTCATCTTAGTTGCTTGCACAAAATTTCTTCTCCCCTCCCCCTCCCCATTAGTTACATTCTGGAATGGCTGCGCCTCCCATCATCAAACATTGTAGAACAGGTGAACAGCAGCTGCACAAATTGTGCATTTATAAAAGCCTTGTAATTCAAAGTTTAATATTGTTCTAAATCAAGCAGTCAAAACAAAACATTTCAAAACAGTGACATAAATTGTACTAAATGTCAGTTAGGCAACAGACAACAGCATCAGTATCATTTACAAAAGGAAAAATGTTTTATAAGTAGAAGATACAATCCTAACACCTATTTTGCAGTGTAGGAAACCTCAGCAAAATTTCTAGAGGACTAAAAATCCAGCGAGTAAATCAAAGCAGTTTATGTCCACATAAACAACACAATAATTCAACTCTGCCCTGCCTTTGGCTCTTAAAATAAAGCCAAAGATCAGATTTTACAAGTCACATACCTGGGAACATTCCGAAACAACCCTGAGACTTTACAAGCTATATGAAATTTTACCCGAAACAAGGTGTGGACATGGGTTATCTCAGAAGGGATCTCTAGAGATAGCAATGGATGATTTTCATTCTGGGCTGCATTATTTCAAAGAAAAAAATATTTATTTAACAAAGTCAGAGTGTTTTCAAAATTTCAACAGGACTACCATGATATCACAATGTGTCTATTAGACATTAAGACTATAGGCTGAAGCACAAAAGTGAACAGTCCTGTACTGGCATAGGAGATCAATAAGGGGACCTAAAGAGTCTCTTCAGTCTCTAGATTTTACTAAGTAAAAGCAGCATACATAACTATTGTTACAATGATTGACTTTCACCCATCAGCACTGACATATAGACAACAAACATATTCAAAGCTGTTACTACTAACAAAACTTCTAGAAGGGATATTAAACCTCATGGTTCAGGTCTTTAGCCAATGTCTATCTATTAGAGACCAGGATGAGAACTAATGCAGGCAGGGCCGGCTCTAGGTTTTTTGCCACCAGAAGCAAAAAAAAAAAAAAAAAAAAAAATTTGGCTGCCCCCCACACACCCCTGCCTCCCCAGCTCTGGGCTCCCCCCACCAGTGCTGACTCCACCCGTTCCCCCCTCGCCTCCACCCGGTCTGGCGCTGGCAGCGTTGGAGTAAGCAGCGGGGCTCCCAGGCCGCGCCTCAGGCCAGGGCCCTTCCAGCCAGGCCTCCTGCCTCCAGGACCGGCCGGGATCCAGGAGGGCAGAGCTGGGGGACTGCCCCGGCAGGGGACTGAGGAGCTGGGGCAGGGTAGCCCCAGAGGGAGCGGAGCCCCGGAGAGCGGGACGCGGGCCCCACATGGCAGCGCCCCGGACACCAGTCCCCACTATGGCCCCGCTGCTGCTACTGCTCCTGGCCGCCCTACTGCAGTCCCTAGGTGGCTCAGGCTGCTTCACCCAGCCCCAGCGCCGGGGGGCGGCCGCCCTGCGGCACCTGCAGGCAGCTTCCCCCACCCGGTGGCCCCCAGCCCGAGCGTCCCATGCTTGGAGCCCGCTCAACCCAGCCACAAGGTGCGGGCACTGCTCCCCGACACGAACCACAGCGGTCCCAGGGCACCCCTCCTGCACTGCTGCTGGCAGGGCTGGCTCTAGGTTTTTGCCACCCTAAGCAAAAAAAACCAAAAACAAACAAAAAAAAACAAACACACACAAAAACGATGGCCAGAATGCTGCCCCTAAAAATGTGCTGCCCCAAGCACGTGCTTGGTTTGCTGGTGCCTAGAGCTGGCCTTGAATGCAGGTGGCAGATTATCCCGCATCTGTCTACTGTGGGATTCTTATATCTTCTTCTTAAGCAACTGGTACTGGCTACTATCACAGACAGACCACTGGATGAAATGGACTTTGGCTAGGACCCAGTCTGACAATTCCTATGTTGCATTTCATTCAGCTCATCTTAAGGTGAATACATTCATAACCCCTGTGCAGGTTTCAACTCCACTCCTGTCATTTTGTTACTCTACATTTGCCCCAAACATTTCTCACATAACAAAAAAAGCCCTCACCCCCAAAGCTATCCCTTCTTCCTTTAGAAATACCCGTAATCCCAACACCACACAGGAATTTTCTAACCTTTTTAATCCTCCTCGCCCTGAGAGTGCAATGTTATATCCACCAGCCAGCAGAGCTTGCAAGGTCTTCTTAAAATGCCAGCCAGTGCCACTCCTTAATCAGTTAAGAGTTGCAGTTGAGCAACTGCAGGACTGGATGTGCTATCCCCAAGCCCTTTAAAACCAGCCCTGGAATGGAATAAAACCTGGCGTTGTACTCGTGTCTCCTGCACGGAAACATTAAAGAGCTTCTGTTACTAGGCTCTGGAATAGGACTCAGAATTAAACTACACCGGTTGAAATACATCAACCGAAGAATCATATACAATATTTTGCTCTAATTCCATAGAATTTTAACACACAAAAGATTAAATAAGAGAATATTAAAATTTCTAATTATTGTATCTTCAATTTTCTGCGTGTGTGTGTGCGCGCGCGCGCATTTGTGTACGGATGCAGTCTATCCATTCAGCTTGTAGAGTTCTGAGACCATGAAGTGTTTAATGTTGGTTAGACGTTCAAGTTAAATTTATTGCTAAGCACGTTCAATTTGAGTTTTGTTTTGACCAATGATTAACATGAAGTTATATACTCTTGCAGCCCTAAAAATGGCAGGCAGGTTATTCTTTAGCAGGAAGCAAAATCTATAGCCTCTTAACAGATTGCACAACTTCATTTTTTGCTTTAATAATTCATCTTGCCATTTTACAGAGGAGAGGCTTGAGTAAGCCTGTACCAACTCATGTTTGAGCTCAAAGTTAGCTTTTTTCAGTCTCAAAAAATAATAAAATGAAAAAGCAACTAGGTTTTATTAATGGCCAACAAATAAGCAAAGACCCAGTTCTCTTTAAAAAAAAAAATAGACTAAAAATATATTCGTAGTATTTAAAAAACTATGGGAATGAAAGTTTAATACACATTTTCCATGTTATGAAATGAACTACACATTTGTTTTCCTGCAAGTGCCCTAAAGTGCAAAACCATTTCAATATCTACTGCATCATTCATGTAGCCCAACATAAACAAGCTACGTTTCTAGGGTGACCAGGTGTCTGATTTTTGACCAGAACACCCGGTCGAAAAGGGATCCTGGCGATCCGGTCCGCACCACTGACCAGGCTGTTGACTGTCCAGTTGGCAGTGCCACGCAGTGGGGCTGGCAGGCTCCCTGCTAGCCTCTGTGACGCGCGGCTCCCAGGAAGCAGCTGGCATATCCCCCCTCTGGCTCCTACGCAGCCAATGGGAGCTGCGGGGGCGGCACCTGCAGACAGGGCAGCGCGCAGAGCTGCCTGGCTGCACCTGGCGTAGGAGCTGGGAGGCGGGGGGGAGAGGGGAGACATGCTGCTGCTTCCGGGAGCCACCTGAGATAAGCACCTCCCGGAGCCTGCACCCCTCCCGCGCCCCAGCCTTGATCCCCGACTGCTGCCCTCCAAACCCCTAATCCTCAACCCAGAGCACCCTCCTGCACCCCAAACCCTTCACCCAAACCCTTCACCCAAACCCCACCCCAGAGCCCAAACCCCTCCCGCACTCCAACTCCCTGTCCCAGGCCGGAGGGCCCCCCCCCCCGAACCCCTCATTTCTGGCCCCACCCCGGAGCCCACACCCCCAGTTAGAGCCCTCACCTCCCTCCCACACCCCAGTGAAAGTGAGTGAGGTTTGGGGAGAGTGAGCCATGGAGGGAGGGGGAAATGTATTGAGCAGGGGCGGGGCCTCCTGGAAAGGGCGGGGCTAGGGTGTTCCATTTCGTATGATTAGAAAGTTGGCAACCCTATAGGTTTCTTTTTAAAATTGGTCTTAAAAAACACAAACAAAAAGAAACCACCAAACAAAAGATACTATTGCTCTCTGTTTCCATTCCTAAACTCATCCTTTTCAGAGAATAATCTCGAAGAGCTAGTTTTGTTCCCTATGAACTAAGGGAAATTTAGTTTTGTTTTTTTCCTGCAAATCAACTTGAGGCAAATTTAGAGTACCTTAAAATATAAAAATAAATAAAAAGTGTATGTGTATACAAAAGTAAAAGGAATCCAATTATAACCTAATATAACATTCATGAATTTCAATCTCAGAATGTTGTGCAAGTTTGTCTTCTAATGTTTCGTCATAATCGAGTAAAGAGCTTGTTATTTTTAGTCCATTTTGGGAGAAATTATTTTCTTCTGTTGATCTTATACACTTTTGCTAGAAGGACATATACACTCTCCCTACCCCCGAGCCCAAATTGGGAAAGGTTCAAGATAGATTTCTCCTGATGTTTGCTGCTAATTAAGGGCAACCATTACTCTCATGTCCACACAGTTTCTCAACATCTGTTCTTCCAGACATGTACCATAGGAATTCATGCTCTGCACAGGCAAAGGGAACCCTGCAGGAGGTAAGCCAACCGGGAAACCCAAATGAAGAACTTTCTTTTTCTAAAAGCCTAAAACACAGTAAATTTGGCTGAAATGAAATTATGAATATTTTAGCACAGGACAGACCGGAGAAGTTATTTAAATAGTATTTGAGCATTCAACAAATCCTTTCAGCAATATAGTGTAAACAAGATCAGAGGAAAATTAAGTCTCCCAAAATGGACTAAAACAACTCTTTATTATAACTAAATATTAAGAGAAACATTCACAACATTCCGATATTAATGAATTTCAATGTTTATTACATTAGAATTAGATTCTCCTTTTACTTGTCCAGGTACAGTACTACACATTCAACTGGTTAATAAGCGTTCCTGCTTTATTATGAAATCACACAGTTTAACAGAATGCTTCAAATTGGCAAGAACTGCTCCGTTACAGAGTACAGTAAAAGCGGTTATATCCAGAACTTTATCAATCAGAAAGCTCCATTAACCGGCATTTCTGATATCTCCCAATACAAATCTTCAGTCTAGTAACCGGGACTAGTATACTGCCCAGGAGGTTATGCAATTGCAAGTTTTGTAGTCTACTTTTATGTAAAAGAGGCACAAGATAAGCAAGCTGATATCAGGGATTTATTCAAAAAAGCAGCTTCGAGGATGTGTCATAGGGTTATTACAGATTCAGCCCAATCTCCTACAACTTCTACATCTACAATGATAATTGATGTTGATAATGATGACCCTGAGGCACTGCAAGATCCTTCTGAATCAAAGAAAAATTAAATTATGTTCAGTACAGTTTTAGTGTTAAGTGTATTTTTAGTGATCTGGGTGTATGCCATGCGCTGCCCATAGTCATATGTAGTGTTAAAGTTTTCTATACAGTAGGTTACTGTTTGCTTCAAGAAACTACCCACTTTGCAGTGCAGTACTACTACTGGATTGGTGAGTACCTGTATACTATTTCATACTTTATTCATTTTACTGTATTCCAATTCTTTGAAAATTGGTATTCCATTGGTAAGTATAACTCTTAGTTAACCAGAATTTTTGGCTAACCGGCATCCCTCATCCTCCCAACATGCCAGATAACAAAGCCTTTACTGTACAGTTTGTTTCTCAGCAGTTCATACAAGACAGACACCTTCATTTCCAATACATTAAAATTAGACTGTCCCCTTACAACCGTAAGACTAGAGATTCATAAACTTATACAGATATACTGAAAGGCCCTCTGACTAGTTAATGAAAACTAACCAACTTACCAAACATGCAGTTTCTTCACTATAAGATGTTATCTTTTTAGAAACATGGACTTTTAAGCAGAAGAAGTGAAGAAGCCAGGAAACTAAGGAGTAGCGATCAGTATGAGGAAGTATGAATGACAAAACAGTAAATTTCCATTACCAAGGTAACCAGGTGAAAGGCCAGCAGACCTCATTTAATTTGAAGAAAGCTCAACATGAATCACAGCAATGCTTTTCTCCGTAAAGGCGTTTTTGATTTTAAACCTAGAGAGAGATGAGTGAGGCAAATTTCCACTGAAAGAAAATATAGAAATACCACAACTCTGGAAAGCTACTTATGCCAAGGAACTTTATGCAAACAGTTCTTTCATTCATACAATGCAAGGCATCAATCCCAGGCAAGACAATGGAGTGGCTGATATGGGACTCTATTAATAAAAAATTGAAGGCAATATAAATAATGCCAATCAACATGGGTTTATGAAAAATAGATTCTGTCGAACTAACTTGATTTTGTTTTTAAAGGTAATTACAAATTTGGTTGATAAAAGTAATATAATGCAGATGCAATATACTTAGATTTCTGTAAGGTGTTTGACTTTGTACCACACTACATTTTGATTTGAAAAACAGAAGAACACAAAATTAATATCCCACACATTCAATGGATTAAAAGCTGGCTAACCGATAGGTCTCAAAATGCAATTATAAACAGGGAATCATCAGTGAGCAAGTGCGTTTCTTTGGGGTCACTTGGTAAACTGGGTGCATTCAAACAACATGTACATTTATGCGTATTAAGTCACATGTATACATCTAGCAACAAAGTCTGTAGGCTATGAGATGCGGGACTCTACTCCGGGAAGCAGTGACTCTGAAAATAATTTGGGAGTTATGGTGAATAATCAGCTGACCATGAGCTCCTAGCGCAATGCTATGGCCTAAAGGGCTAATGAAATCCTAAAATGCATAAAGAGAGATCTCAAGTAGAAAGGTTATTTTATCTCTGTATTTGGCATTGGTGTAACCGCTGCTGGAGTACCGTACCCAGTTCTGATGTTCACAATTCAAGAAGAAAGTTGATAAATTGGAGGGGGTTCAGAGAAGAGTCTCAAGAGTGATTAAAGGATTAATAAACCAACATTCTAGTGATAGCCTCAGAGAGCTCACCAAAGAAAAGATTTAGCTTACCAAAGAAAAGATTAAGGGGTGACTCGATTACAGTCCATAAGCTTCAGAGCCCAAGCTGCAATTCGAAGTGCTGTCTTTACTGCTAATTTTAGAGCCCTTCTAGTCCCAGCCTGCCAACGCAACTGGGAGAGACTTACTCCAAAATACTGTGTAGACACCAGACTGGGCTAGTTCTTATGCACCAAGTCTGCTAGACAATCAACATGTGGGAGTGCAGTTAGTACTTTTAGGGCACCAAACATTCTAGCACTGGTTCTGCCTTGTGGACTAAAACCAATCAATCAATGTTATAACCACATTAAGAGTAATGCATTACAAGAAGTTATAGTGCAACAAAATTTTACATTTTACTTTAGAAAGTAAGACATGTACTGTACTTTCTTCAGACAGGTTACATAGCAACCTGTGCAAACAGAACTAAGGGAAGCTTGAAGCACAATTCAACCCATGCACACACATCCCACTTTTAATTCAAGATGAGCATATATGATAGTTAATTCTTTGTGTCTCAACAACACCTAGAGGCATTATCAGAATTGAGGTGCTGTTGTGCTAGGCACTATTCAAACATATAATTACCCAAGCAACAACCTGTAAGATCAGTATTCCATATACCCCAACAAGCTCCCAGTTTAAAGATGAGATTAGGTTCCCATTCACATGCCTCATTCACTAAGGCTTCCTATCTCCACCCAAGAATGCGCTCAGCTCTGTAAAAGGACAGGCTTGAATGCCCTCCCGCTGTGGTTTAGCGGTTTGCTGGCTGACTGATTAACACATTTCCAATGACTAAGAACAGGGCCTTACAGGCATTCCCATTTTGAGCCAGTTAATATGAAACAGAGGAGTCAAGCTACCTCAGGCAGTCTAAACAAAAAATGTAAAAAGCTACACAGAAACTTGTCCCATGGAAAGGGAATTCACAGTACGCTTGACACTGCCCTTAACTCCCCAATTTTCCTAAATGAGAAATGGCCATTGGAATGTGACCTTAAATATCAAACTTCTGATCCACCGCCCTTGAGGGTTGCAGGAGAACGATCACTGAGAAATAAGAACAAGTACGAAAGGCGGCCAAAAATATAAATTAATCCTAAAACAAAAGGATGGGAGTTTAATCCAGTTCAATTAAAGAAAGAGACCCTGCGGGTAAAAAATAAAACCCACCTGTGATTTCCACTCTGAAGGGAGCGCAAATCTTTTAAGTCTTTCAGATGGGAATGTGGCAGACAAGACAAATGCAAGAAATAACCATTACAGCCCCATATCGGTATACTACAGTTGTGACACATGTATGACCAACACAGTACTCCTTCTGTGCTCAAAATACTTCATCAAATGAGCCTTACTCTCGCACCCGTGGATCAAGCACACCAGGGCTCTGGAATAAGAGACAGGAACGGCCCTAGGAAAATTGTGACCTAAGTTCCCAGCATCAAACGGTATGTCTGACAGGTAGGGTCATCAGGTGTGAAAACCAGGAGTGCTTGGACCAGAAGGAGATACATCCTCTGTCTGGTCCAATCTTAAGCTAGGAGAGATAAGTGTAACCTCCCCCTTAAGAAAGGGAGGTTATATACCTCCACTTGCCACATCTACAAATTAACAAATTAACCAGGGACCACGATCTTGAAACAAAATTAGGAAACCCAGAGAGGACTCCAGGACAAAGCAACAGTAAAAAGGGAACAAGGAGCTTGCATAAACTGGTGAAGATTCAAGAAAAGGTGAGGAGTAAAAAGGAGTGGTTCCCTTCTCTGCAATTTAGACTTCTGGCAGCTCCTGGTCTTCCCCTTACTTAAAACACACTGTTACATGTGTGTCCCATCATCCACACAACAAAGTAGGACAGTCTACTTGGGAGGGGCGCTGAACCACAGTAGTGTTAATTGGAGTTGAGCTTCCTCAATTGTGTGTTCCAACTGGCTTAGTAAGGGCCTCCTCCCAGAGGCAATCACCAGAAAGATGCAAAAAGGTCATCACAGGGACAAGACAAAAGTATGCAGAGACCAAAAACCCCCTAGGACCTTTCACTCAAACAAGTTCCCAAAATTTCAATCCTAGAAGGCCTTACATTGTTTTACCATGCATAAAACCATATTGACTTGGACTCCTCCTACTTTGCAGGAAACAAAAGCATGAAGAGGAAGCCAGATAGCATTAAGCTGTAACCTCCGTGTTTGCACACTGGATGGACGAAGAAAGCCCATGAGCATGGCCAAGGCCAGTCAACATATTATAAATCTATAAGCATAGCTGCCAGTTTGCATTCTCTCAATGAGAAGTGCCGTTATAGGAAGTAGATGGTTTTCTATTTATAGGATGGGGGTGGAGGGGAGAGAAGAGGCACATGGCCAACCACTACTTCTGTGGAAAGCCCAATTTGTGCATGGATGCTTCTGAGGTTGGGCATTTCTAGAATATTTTACTCAACTTCACATTTATATTTGGTGTGAACTTGCACTAAGATTCCTGTGGTGACTTAACACTCTTGGGATCACACTACAATACCAAATAGAGTTTTAGACTGAACTAATAAGCAGCATTTCTGCAGTGAGACAACAAAACAGAAGCATTAAGGATATGAAGCTCAAGTCTATTATCTCATCAGCACAGGAAATAGAACTAAGATATCAGAAGTCTCCAGGGTACAAGAGCTATTTAACTTGAGACAGAAAAACAGAAATCAATGTCCCATTAGAGGTGTCTTCAGCAGCAGCAACTTGTGAAACTGGATGAATGTACCTTTTGGTTTTTTTAAGCTATAGATTGGTCTTTCTAACAGGAAAGAGAACAGCTTTTTTTTGGGGGGGGGGGGGGGAGGAAGGGGGTTGTTTTTCGATGAACAGCCCAGGACAACAGAATGTAAGAGTTTTACCTAGCCGAGTTATCAAAATGAAAAAAGTTCGATCTGGAGAATTTTTGCAAAATTTATACTTGGATTAGTTTTTTTAAGTACATTCAGCATTTCCTTCACACATCAAGTTGAGGATTTTCTCAGAGCAAATAGGCAAAACCTGGGACAAGATCCAGTTGCCGCTTGGGCAAGTCTACACCACGGTGCTACATCGTGCGTCTGGGGAAGACACTCTATGCAGATGGGAGAGCGCTCTCCATTGGCATAATTACTCCACCTCCGCGAAAGGTGGAAGTTATGTCGCTGGGAGAGCATCTCCTGCCAACATAGCGCCAGTGTGGACAGCACTTAAGTCAATGTAACTTGCGTCTTTCAGGGAGGTGTCTTTTTCACACCCCTGAGCAACTGTAAGGCCTGGTCTACACGGGGGGGAGAGAATCCATCTAAGTTACGCAACTTCAGCTACGTGAATAACGTAGCTGATGTCGACTTACTTAGATCTACCTACCGCGTGTATCTTCACTGCGATGCTCTCCCGTCGACACCACCTGTGCCTCTCGCCCTGGTGGAGTACTGGAGTTTACAGGAGAGCGCTCGATTTATCTCCTCTAGACTAGACATGATAAATCGAACCCCGCTGGATCGATCGCTGCCCGTCGATCTAGCAGATAATGTAGACAAGCCCTACGTTACATCATCTTACGCAGTGATGGAGACCAGCCCCTAATGTGTTTTAACCAATAGGATAGGAACCCACAGCATATAAGAGACACGGTATCTATCCTTTTTAAAAAACAAACCAAAAAGCCCCATATCTGAATAAAATTAATATTAGCTAACCATCACACCAGGAACTGGAGGCAGAGAAAGGATGTGGTCAGATTTGGACCTCATGGTTTTCAAAGGAGAGGGGTGGGATTCTGAGGGCTTCTTGTATGGTTTCAGCAAACTAATTTTCACTAGTAACCTAAACTCCTGCAGGTCAAAATGAATTTCATATTTGACAGGCTTGATCATTAGCTCTCTGTGCTAAACACATTAATTATAACTGATTTTTATTAAATATATTATGCCTCTGAACCAGCTCTTGAATTGGACCATTACACATTATAATTAAGAAGACAGCAGAATCTGAAGAACTACGTGATCTTAATTTTCACATGGTTAATAGAAACAAGCATTTACAGTAGCTACTAGTTATTTATTATATGGAGATATACCTATCTCATAGAACTGGAAGGGACCTTGAAAAGTCAGTGAGTCCAGTCCGCTGCCTTCACAGCAAGACCAAGTACTGTCCCTGACAGATTTTTGCCCCAGATCCCTAAATGGCCTCCTCAAGGATTGAACTCACAACCCTGGATTTAGCAGGTCAATGTTCAAACCACTGAGCTATCCCTCCCCGCACTTATTTAAGTGGTAGCGTATTGTTTTCACATTACATGACAGTTTTCTGGAAGGCAACAGACTTGGAAGGCAAGAGACTTGCTCACAGGCTAAATGCACACAAGTGATTATTTTAAAAACTGTCTTGGTCACAGCGGTCCTGCATTTCAAGGGAAGAAGAGATGACCCAACCTCTTATACAGGGCTTTCATCCACACATCTCACAGTACTTGACAAAGGCAGTCCGTATCATCATCCCCATTTTACAGGTGGAGAAACTGAGGTAAAAAGGTTAAACGACTTACCCCACAGAACAGCAGGCCAGTGCAGAGCCAGAAATAGAACCCAGGTCTCCTGAGTCCCAGTCCAGTGCGGCATCCACTTCACCATATATTGAAAAACTTAGCTTAGCTACTACCCCTCTTTATATAGATATTTCCTTACAAGAATCTGCTTATAAAATATCAATACTCCGTATTTTAGAAAGAAGCTAACACCCCATGTGAGCACTGATCTGTTTTTACAACTTTTCGCAGCCACATCCAACTGTGATGAATTGGGGATCTGTTTGTATAACTTCTGAATTGTGGCTGGCTGGCATTATGAAATTGTATCATGAAAGCCTTCTGTAGGTCTATCCACCATATCCGACCAACTTGAATGTATATCTCTCCTAGACCAGAAACAATGGAGAATATTGGACATTAACAATAGTACTTTGAATGGATAAGAGATCCTAAGTGGGTTTGCTCAGCAGGAAGAAGGCCCTTCCACCTCCTAATTGAAGGGAGAGGGAAAGTAGAGAGAATGGGGACTTACCAAAAGAACAGACCAAAGGAAGCCAGGTATTGCGGGGGGTGAGGAGGGGGAGGCATTCAACTCACATCTGTTCTCTGTTGTACTCCAAAAAGCACGCATTTTTGGAGAGGACATTTACACTACTTCACTCCTGTTATCATTGTAGAACCAACACAGATGTAGTTGCGCACAGCTAGACTTAGGGCTTGTCTTCATATACAGCGCCTCCCCAAGCTCTCCCAGCGACATAATGCTGTCTATTGGAGGAGGAGGGGTTGGTATAACTACATTACTCAGGGGTGTGTATTTTTCACACTTCTGAGTGACCTGGTTATACCAATATAGGTCTATAGTGTAGACATGCCTTTCTCTCTTGCTTAACAGATTATGGTCTAACTTCCCAATTTAAGTGAGAGCAAAGTCTAGTCTACACAATCTTTAGTTATTGGTGATCTCTGAGCCAGAAAAACTAGTTGGACTTCGTTTCCTCAGAGTGAATTTGCAGCAGTGACGATTGAAAGGGGTACAGAAGTTTAACACACAGGAAATCCCCACAAACTGTTACCCCAGCAAGTGTTTTTAAAACTGTTTTTTGTTTTGTTTTTTTAATGTTCCTCACCCACCTATAGCTATTTGTTTATGGGTCTTCCATAAAACTGGGGAAGTTTACTATACCTGGGAGACAGTGAAACTGACTCTACACAAAGTGCCATCAAAACTCACAAAGTAAAATATTTTTCAGTTACTGCCATTCTAAACAAACAAAAAAGACAGGTGTGATATTTTAAAAAATGGATTGTCTCCTAGAAAAAGCACCCAACACATCTGACTTGTAAACCAAGGGAAAAAATTGAAGTTAATGTGCACACACATACAGCCACTTCCAGAGTAAAACTGTTCTTCACAGAAAACTAAAGTACATATTTACCGACTAACATATAGAAGTGAATTTACAAAATAGTTCCAAAAAGTCACTCGCTACATCCATTTTCTACAGATCTTTCAACAAGAACTGCCATTTCACTGACATTTCCTGCAGGCAATCAAGTATGATAACATCTGAGATAAAGGAAATAAATCAACATTTGAATGCAGACGTCAGTGTTGCAAGTTTTTGGTTTCAGTTATAAAAAAGTTAACCCCAAGAGGTTAGACTCAGACTTTAAGGTCAGAAGGGACTATCGTAGGGGCGGGCAAACTTTTTGGCCTGAGGGCCACATCAGGTTTCCAAAATTGTATGGAGGGCTGATTAGGGGAGGCTAAGCCTCTCCAAACAGCCAGGTGTGGCCCGGCCCCCACCCCCTATCCGACCCCCCTCTTCTCGCCCCCTGACAGCCCCCCCAGGACTCCTGCCCATCCAACTCTCCCGTTCCCTGTCCCCTGATGCCCCCCGCCCCCGAGACCACTATCCCATCCACCCCACCCTGTCCCCTGACCGCCCCTGGACCCCCCGCCCCTTACTGCCCCTGGCCACCCAATCCAACCCCTCCTCTCATTCCAGACTGTCCCCCCAGGACTCCTGCCCCATCCAACCACCCCTTCTCCTTGACCTCCCCCGGAACCGCTGCCCCCCACCACTCCATCCAACCCCCCCTCCTCCTTCCTGATTGCCCTCCTGCAGCTGCTGGCCCCATTCAACCCCCCTGTTCCCCGCCCTGACCCCTATCCACACCCCCACCCCCGACCACCACCCTGAACTCCCCTGCCCTCTATCCAACCCCGTCTGCTCCCTGCCCCCTTACCGCACTGCCTGGAGCACCGGTGGCTGGCGGCGCTACAGCTGCTCCGCCCAGAGCACCAAGACAGGCAGCCATGCCGCCCGGCTGGAGCCAGCCACACCACCACACAGCACAGAGCACTGTGTCAGGCCACGGATCTGCATTTTTACCAAGGCTATCTTGATAGAGTGGTGACCTACTACCATTCTGCATTTTCTTTGAGTGAAATTGCCAGGGGGTGAGGGGAAGTTCTTGTTTATGTATATGCTTCATGAGCTTGTAATGCTTCATGAGTTTGAATGTTGCCATGTTGCCATTTGAATATTGCCACAATAAGTATCAGATTTTCACCCTTATTGTTTAAAATTAGAAAAATTTTGTTTCTTCCCAACATTATGGCATGTCTCAAAACAGAAAAATACAATACTGAGTCAATCTGATGAGGCAACAACAATGTAAGCAAAATTATATACCTGGGCTCTTATCCTAAATTAGGACATGAGATTGTTTTAAATCTGAATGTGTCAAAAAAGCATCACTCAATGCTTATAAGAACATATCAATGTCATTTCATTAGATATTTCACCCTTTGCTGAAGTTTGCTGGGTCTATAGAGATTACTGTTCTGTATTCCAATTGTTCATGAGAAGACTGACTGAAGATCTGGAGTAATCAATGAATAATTATATTTGGATTTAAAGAAAAAGAAAAACCATGTCTTCAAGTCACCAGATGGTCACTGAAATATACAGAGTCACATACAATATTCTCTTCAAATAAAACCTGCAGTTCACTGCAGCTAGTTTATACCCAACCTTTTAATCAATATGCAGTGTGAACATAAATTGCATATTTTATCTTAGCCACCCTTCCTCAAAGAGCATCAATTTCTGCTTTTTTTCCTCCTCTTCCTATTACTATTTTGTTTGGGGACATACTTGTTTGCAGTTTCCTGAACCATCCATGGTGGAATGGTGTAAGAATGAAAGATTCTCTTTTAAAATGCTCCTTAAATTGAGTAATAGATGGTCTCTCAAAGGTTAAAGAAAACCATGTTCTTCCTCATTGTAAAGAGGCACTCACCTCGAGCTAGGCAGTGAGCTAGGCAAGATATTGCATTCCTCGTCTTGTCCCTGCCACCCCCTGCAAGCTCCTGGATGCTTAGTTGGTCTTCAGAAGGGGGCTTGACCCTCTGGCAAGTCCAAATGAACCCATCCCCAGGTATTAAAGAGTCCAATAACTAATAGCTTATTTTCCCTTGCTAAGGTCTTCTCAACCCTGGCTCTGGGCCCTTTAAATTGAGTCCCTTTATTCAGGCTCCCAAACAAGCCTTTCCTCCTTCTTGGGGTTTATACCACTTTACCTATGGCTGGTAAGAAAACCCAGGCCACTCACTACCCTGGGTTCCAACCCAAGGACCCTACACACATTAGCCACATACTGCTTGTTTCAATCCATCACTACTGTTTCCTTGGGCCTCTTCCTACTGGGCCTCTTATCTCCAGCCCTCTCTCTGGGCCAATGTCCTCAGGTTTTTCTCCATCTCCAGGCCAGAGAGCAGCACCCTTCTTCACTCCTCTGATCCCAGCCAAGAATTGACCGGCTAAGGCCCTGCAGCTTTTTTTATCTGAGATTGCTCTGCTCTGATTGGCTGCTCCTTTCCTGCCACTTTGCTGCTTCCTGGGGCTGGGTGTAGGAGGACTGCAGGGTCTCTTGTAGGGAGTCTCAAAGGACATGTACACCCCATCACAGTCATCTTCACCAGTTCCTCTTTTGGATCTGGTGACTTTAACTGCAATGGTGGAAGGAATTATATAGGAGAATATAATTTAAAATCACCTAAGTTTTTGTAAAGTGCGGTTTTGGTATGGCTATTCCATCACTCCTCTGATGCAGTGTATGTCCAGATATTCAGATCTATATATTCTGCATATACGTAAGTTAATTATATTTTAGCCAGAATATTTGTTTGGTTTTTGGTTATTGTTGTTTGTTTGGGTTTTTTGTTTTGTTTTTTGTGTTTTGTTTGGGGGGGAGAGGAGGGGCGGGGGGGAGAAGAGAGTTTTGCCCTTAGCATTATCCATAGCAAAGTTTTATACAATGTGTGAATAGAACTCCAAATAGATGAAAATGTATTTAGAAATCTAGATCAAAGCGTTATTGGAAGCGAACTGGGCAGAGTTGACATCTGTGGTGTCTAGTGAGCACCAACCTCTTTTGGATGAAGTTAAGCTTGCCTTTTTTTTTGTATTGTTTTTGGCAGACCAATTTCCCTTGACTCACCTTGTTTGGCAATGGGCCTGAACAAGTAATTTTTTACATAATTGGCTGGACTGAGCAACATAATATTTTTGCAGCAGAGAGATACCAGAGACCCCTACAGTACTGATTATTGCTTTGGACTATTATGAAACTTTGATTAATGAAAAGCCATAATTACAGCTTGAAGTACGAACCAGTTAGCATGTCTTTATAAAGGTATCATTTAGATTTATAAATGATCCATAGTGTCACCTATCTTCAGATGGCTGACTCAGGGAACTTATCAGTTTGAAAATTCAGTTGAATTGAAATAAACATATTTCAGAGAGTTTGTTTATTAAAGCACGTTAGCTAAATTCCTTAGATGAATAAACTTTCAAAAAATAAAAAAAACACCTGTTAAAGCAGAGTTGAGCTTGTCCAGTGCCACCTTGTGCTGTTCCAGAACATGTGAACCTATACTTAAACTTCTATTTCCTAGTTTTTAGGTTTAAGGTACTCGTGTAGCCAACAGGGCAAGCTTGCCTATTATATTCACTGGCTTGCCTTCATTCTATTTAGCTGCTTTCATTATATTCAGCCCACAAGAAATCTACAGGCCTGTATCCTGTAAGATTATTAGCTGAAGGATAAGTTAGCATAAGTGTGATCAAGTAGGCCATAACCCTTGGCCTAGATTAATAGCCTATTGGTTACCTTTAGGTTTTGGGAGCTAAGGAGAGCTTGCTCAATGGTAGGAGTTAGAACGTTCCAGTAAGTGCTACTGCAAGGAACAAGGAAGTAATAACCATAAAATCTGCTTAAGCGAGGGGTGACGGGTATGGTAATGAGCTGAAATGGCAGTTACACGTATCAATATGTTAACCTATAGAATAAGTACATCTCAGTATTATGTGGGTGAAAAGGCAAAATAAAGGCATGGAAGACTGAGCATGAGCAGATGATGCTCAAGCCCTATAACAGGGCAGTCACCACGTGGTCCGGGGCTTCATCTTTCCTGGTCAACTTCCATTGCGGTCTGCTTTGCTACTACTTGACCCTTCAACTCATTGAGGAACTTGGACCATGCCAGAGAGAGGGCTAATTCTTTTGTCTCTTATCACCAAGTCCTCAAAGACTTTGAGTATGCATAGTGTGATGCCACAGATAAGACAGATAATACAATATCAAGGTTATGTGGCTAGGGCCTTTTCTAGCTTTATCCATTATTTTGATAAAGGTATCTAAGGTTTTACTTTGCCCTTAGCATGAGTATCCCTGTCATCCATCCCGAGACTCCCCACAAGATATTCAACTCTGTAGCGTTAGTTCTGCATAGCCGGATTTCTGCAGAGGGGGCGTGGAGGGAGGGGGTGGAGAACCTTATCACAGTCGGATCAATTGGCCATTAATCGAAACATTATTAACCTTAATAGGGTCTGGAAAACACTCAATATCTCCACGACACAGCCTTAATTCTGCCCTTCTTGATCTACCAGTAGCCACCAGGACTGGCTCAGCAAAGGTAGACATGAGAAAAGACTAAGAATCGGTCATGTTTTATTGTATTCTACGCATTTGAATTCCAACATTTATCAGCATGCATTCCAATTGACAGTCACTCTGTTAAGTACAACTGTGTTGAACAGCAGAGGAATTAGTTGGAGCAGGTTGGCAGAACTGTCAGTGATATGAGGAGAAGCGCATATGTACTGTCAAAAGTATGTCCCATTTCAGCAGTTACATTTTGTCAGTAGAGGTGCATGAGGATGTCTCCTTGCCATGGGTATTGTACAGAGGCAGATTAGGGGTTTGTAGGGCCCTGGGCCAGAGCAAGGGGCCCCTCCTCACCCCTTCCACCTGCAGACCCTGCCCCCTCGCCGGGGAAATGGGGTCAGGACATGGGGGCTTGCCCTGCCCTCCCCACCAGCCCAGCACTCCTGCCAGGGAGCTGGGTCAGGGAATTGGGGGGGGGGGGGGGGCTTGCCCTTCCCCGCCCGGCATTCCTGCCGGGGAGCGGGATCAGGGCATGAGGGGGCTTGCCCTTCCCCACCTGCCAGGCGCTTCTACCAGGGAGCAGGTGTGGGTGGAGCAAGTTGGTGCACGGGGGTGCCCCAATTGACCGGGGCCCCTGGGCACAGTCCCTATTGACCCAGTGACTAATTCGCCACTTGTTTTGTAGCATACATGACAACAATCACCAGGGCTTAGTGAGAGGTCAATGAAGGCAGTATCTCAGAAGGAATAGTCAGGGCAAGAGTAAAGGGATTTGCAAATCTGATATGGATTGTGTATAGGCTTTGTATCAGAGAGTAGGCAGCTGCTAGTCCCCACCCCTAACCCAACCCTAAGTTTTGCCTTAACAAGCAGAAAGTGTTAGGATTTGTCCTACAATGCTCATGTGCTCTGTTCCAGAAGTGTTAAGTAGCAGGTGCATGTTACAGCATCTCTCAAAGAGGGCAGAATAAATATCCATAGTGGACAAGGTGTGTATCTCAGCTTTGGATTTTTTTTTTAGCTTTCCGAAGTTTTAATATAGGTGCACACAACATTCTGGAAGGGCACACTGCAGCAATGGGCAAACTTAACTTTGTTAACTGCCAAAAACAGTTACTCTCCTAAGTTTTTTTCAGAAAGGCTATGTTTTTATCCCTGAGAAATGCACTCCCAAGACTCCTTCGCCCCCCCCAGCGTTTGCTTTGGGTTAAATTTTAGATACTGTGCTGTCTTTGTGCCAGTTTACAAATATCCTGTGGTGCACTATCTAAATGTTTAAGAGAGATGTGTGCATATGCGTATTCAAAGGCATAGCAGGTTGTATGTGCTTTGGAGGCAAAGTAGGAGAGCATGCAGGATTGTCACTGGAACGTGTGTTTTGATGGGGTATGTTGCCCCGTGTGTCATTTTGGCTATACTACATGTTTACAGCAAGAGGTGTGCATATTGCCCCACCCGGAGTGCGTGTACTCTGCAGCATGTGTGTGACAGTTAATCAAAGGCTGGGTATAGCTAGATCAGTGGTTCCCAAACTGGGGTTTGTGAAATGTTACAGGGGGTTCTCAGGAAAAAATTCCCTAATGGCGGACAGAGCTGTCCCTAGAGACCCTGGGCAGCACGGGGCCAGCAGCCTGGAAAATTATTATGAAGAACAAGTTTAAGCTTTGTTGTAACGTGCGTTGTTTGCCTGGACTGCTCAAGACCTGAATGCTTGTGTAGGAGGAACTCTGAGTTGGCTTCTTAAATACCTTCATGCTGTTTCACATCTGATACTCCTTGATGAAACATAGGAGCCTTGTCTTAGAACAGGCGTATTCAAAGTGATACAAGCTACGGAAGTGAGAACTTGGACGAGTGTTGCCGTTTTCATAATGTAATAAAAATACTGTAATGATAAATATTAATAATAAAAAGTGTGCAATAAGCATGTCATAAAAACAAATTTTATATTTCCAAGATCACTGCTTTTATAATTTATACTCAGGTAAAGGAGAAAATCCCTGGAAATATTCATTTTTATGAGGGGGCTCGCAAGATGACATTTTAATGAAAGGGGTTCACAGGTTGTTAAAGTTGGGAACCACTGAGCTAGATCTACCCGTTAGGCACTTTGGAATACATCTAATGGGTATGATTAGCTGTTTTCAGTTACTGTGTATTGTACTCATCAGTGAGTGGTTGGTTTGTCTGTTTATATCCATGCCCTAAAAATGTAGCATTCCCTGCTGGTATTCTTTGGCTAAGTGCATCTGCAGTTGTATTAGCTAGGATTGTTTGGCGTCTCCCTATAAGGTAATTATTCTTTTCCTGCTCCCAACCCCACCCCCAGATACAAGGTCACATCCCTCCCTGTCTACAGAGTCAGCTCAGTTTCCTTATGTTATCTCTACAAGCCTCTAAATCCCCTTTTGACTGAGCTCTGCCCCCCAGATAAATCCTTCTTCTCCAGCTCTTGAGCTTGCAGTAGTACCTGGGAACTGCTCAAATGAAGTGCTGTCATAATGAGTGGGCACAAGTAGGAACCATTAAGAGAACATGCCGTTGTTTGTGTTCCACGGATGTGAATATTTGCATTTATCTACAGGCACTTCAACTGCTGTTCAGTGTCTTGGGTGTAGAGGTTTTGAAGGGCAGAGGGATTAGTTGGAGCATGTTGGCACAGCTATCACTACAACACGAAGAGAAGTGCAGATGTACCTTGAGGGATCAGAATCCCTACTCCTTTCCACAGAAAGGCAGCCATTCGCAGAGGCCCCTCAGACTGATGAAGTCTGTGCGGGCATTTTTGGAAGGGAAACAGAAATATGGGACAGGGGAGGGAGAGGACCAATGTGAGGGGTTTGTGAACGGAGCTGAAAGTCCCCCTGCATCCCCATACTGCACATCTCTGACCAACCGCTTCTTTCCTCCTTACACTAACAGAACAACAATCATTTTCATACAGACAGACCTTACGTGATATTGCTGGTCTGGTTCACATTATGGTACATTGTAACACGGATCTAGTATAAAAAATATTGCACCATGATCCCCATTACTGACCCCAAGCAATAGGAAGGCAAGGGGGTTGAGAGAGTAACAGATTACCTCATGTGTACACAACACAAAACCCCAGAGAAGATGATCTAACTTATGGTCCTTGCAGGTCACGTTCCTCTAAGCCACTGTACATTACTCAGGGAGTCTCACTCTAAGAAGCTTCTGAGAAAACAACTGCTATCACAGATGCAAACTTTTTATAAGTAGAGGTGCTAATGCTTTTAGAGTTTAATAACTAATATTTCTAAACTGGTTCTCTATACCATTCAAAAGTTGATTTCAGGGGCAATAAGGGGCAGACCTCAATATTGATGCAAAATGGTTATTATTAACCTACAATCAGAATTTTAAAAATGCCAATATTGACTTTTCTTTGACAACTGAGTTTAGGAAGTACAATTCTTTTCACACACATCATGCTTAGAAAAAGAGAGTTCACATTAACGTCTTTCAAAATATAAGTTAGTTATTGCTATCTGTGTGTTGTATAGAACACTTGATAGATTCTAATTACAAATTATGAGTATATTTCAATGGTAGGTTTTAAGTCTAGCAACCATTTAGTCAAAAGGCAAACAACCAACAAGACAGCAGTTTGGTATGGACAGCATCTTTATCTCAAGTTAATGATATTTTACAAAGACCTGCTTGTGTAAAAGAATGGAATGGTGCTCTCTATTCCAGATATTCCAAAGAGTAGTGATGCTTATAACATGTTATCAGAGCTATACACCAGGTTGTGAAAGTGAGCTTTCTTTACTCTCTCTTCTTTTGGAAGGAGAAAGCCATTTAGTTTTAAACCTACACAAATGAAAACCAAAAATATTCTTACTGAAACCAGTTTAGGTTATAAACACTCTAATGTCTTCACTCTTTAAACTTGGAGGACATTTCTGGGTGGAAAAAGTTTTAAGATATTGGTTCTCTCTAACTCATGTTAAAAAACCTTAAGTTGTCCCTCAAATGATTTAAAGGGCATAAGCTTCCTTTGGAGATGTTTATTAGCAAATAATTTATATCTAAATCCAAACCTTTCATTTAATTGCCTGACATCAATTTTATGTGTATAATAATATATTTTATGTATAAATACAGCAAGGTCATTTGATACTATAACTGTTTACAAATATAAGAAGCCATTTGAGAATCAAAATATTTATGTTAGTTGGGGAGTTAGTTATCTGGCAATGCTTAAGCAACTCCTTACCAAACTCAGGAGGATAAGAACCACCTCTCCAAGGACGGTAAGAAAGGACAATAGCTTCTTTAATCATGTACATTTAAATATTTTCTTTACACATCATTTAAATTTTTAAGAACTATTTTATGAGCTGATAGGAGTTTTTGGACTCATTTGAAATATAATTTCAACTCCTATTAATCCCTGATGGAACTAAATGGATCTCTCAGAAAAGGGAATGAATAAAAGGAAATGTTAACACTCTAATTTACAGATGTTCTCAGTTTCCTGACACAAAGACAGAAGCAATATAACCACTGAATAGAAAAATTACAACCCTCCTACATGTAGATACAACCCTCCCTGATATTTGAATCCAGTCAAGTCCACGAAAGATGTCTTTTCCACCTTCAGCGAGATGATGGGAAAGAAGTTCCTCGGTATTCTCATACTCCTAAACCCTTATGAACATCTCATGCTTACACGCTGTCTGATGCTCTTACTCTTACACATATTTGCACTCATGCTAATGCTTACACTCTCCGCTCAGCTTATTCATCCCAGCACACCTCAAGAGAACACCTCTAAAAGCCAGCCCACAGCAGCAGTAAGACCGCTAAAAACAACAAAAATAAGGAAGTCAAAACCTTCTGTACCATGACATCACCAAGCCTTCAACATTATTGGCAAGATGGAATTTGCAAAAGCACTAGCAAGTGATTAGATGTAAATTGTTTTCGTAATAGAATATTAAAATGCTATTGTTATTTAAGCTTTGCCTATTAAGCTCCAGATTGTTTAGACCATATACTGGACAGCCACAGAGCAACCACCCCGGGCCCTGTGCTTTGTGGGGGCCACCCGCTTTGTGACAAGGCGGGCGGGGAGGTGAGGCAGGAGACAGGCAGGGAGATGAGGCGGGGGGCCAAGGAACCATCCCTCCCTCTCCCCTCAGTGCCTCCTGCCCACCAGCAGCCCCGCCGATCAGCACCTCCCTCTCTCTCCCAGCGCCTACCACTGATTATCTGTTTCACGGAGTCTGGAAGCACTGGGGGGAGAGAAGCAAGGGCACAGCGTGCTCGGGGGAGAGGGCGGAACTGGACGGGGAAGAGGTGGGGCAGGGACGGGAAAAGGCAAACTTGGGCGGGGCCAGGGAAAGGGGTGGAGTGGGGGCTGGGCGGGGCCGGGGGAGCACCCCTTGGCAGATAGAAACTTGATGCCTATCCCAGGCCCTGCACCTCCCTAGGGACGACCCTGGACAGCCACATTTATTGTCATGACTGAAGGTAGATTGAATTCCGACGGTTGCAAACTGAAAAATGTTTTGACCTCATACAATGGAAGCCAGAGGTGGAAGGAACAAAAGACTAAACAGTGAGCCAAGAGACCCTTTACAGTATGCTTGTTCTGCCACATCTTGTCACTCCATAGCCAGCTGCTAGGAGGTGGTGGTGATGAGGAGGCCTGGCAACCTGCAGCAGTAACTGGAAACAACTGGTTGGATGTTTGGGCATGGTGATCATTGCAGTACCCGGGAACAACAGCTTGATACTTTCCCAGTCTTTTAGGTCTGGCAGAATTTTCCTTCTGACCCCTGAGGTGACCAGCTGAAGCCATGAAGCATGAGATTTGGTATACAGTGTAGTCATTATCTTAGTGCAGAGCTGCAGGTACTAGGAGCATGCTGATGGCAACGCAGGCAGTCTTGTTCTCCCCGTGAAGTAAGGAGATTAATGAGGCTTCATCAATTAAGATTCAAATACCAGAAGAAGCCACTCACCTACCCTCCCATTCCCCCCCAACAGCTCCACACAGTCCATAAAATTCCTCCCAGAAACTGGATTAAAGCATATCTCATAAAACGATATCTAATCTCATCTAATCCCTCTTTATATCTCTCCTCATGCACCCTGGGAGATGCAAGGGAGGGATGGGGACTTCCTTCTCCGATACATAATTGGCCAGATGTATTCTCTGGGACAAAGGGGAACCTTCCTTTAAAGCATTAGAGACATTGGCCAAAGCTGGAGAGAACACTAGGCGAGGTGGATTAGTGCTTGAAGGGGGTACAGTGAATACTCTTGGATGCCTGGCTGGTGTGTTTTGCTCACATGCTTAGGATTATGCTGATTAGCAGATGTGGAGATGGGAAGGAATTTTCCCCAGGTCAGATTGGTAGGGAACCAATGTGTTTCTCCATAGCCATGGTAAGTAGGGGTACAGGGGGTGCTGCAGCACCCCCTGGTTTTGCACACTGGCTGCCAGCATCCCAGGGCCCCAGCTATGAGCCGGCCGCCAGCCCCAGGATCCCGACCAGCCACTGGCCCTGCATGCGGGGTCCCAGCTGCCAACCCCACACCCAGGGGTCCACTCCCGCCCCTAGCTGTGACCCCAGCCTCCGCCACCTTACCCCGTCCATGTTCCTCCCTCCCTACGCCTGGTCCCCGCTGTAGGGAACAGTGAGGGGCACAGACAGGGATAAAAGGGGTGCAACTCAGCACCCCCACTCCAAAAACTGTTCCAGTGCCACTGTGTGTTTCTTGTGGGGCAGAGGGTTGAAGAGAGGGAAGGGGGTTTATCTCCATCTGCAGCCTGGGGCTTGATTTGCCAGCAAGGATCATCTGGGTACTTCC
This sequence comes from Trachemys scripta elegans, assembly GCF_013100865.1. Classification (NCBI taxonomy): domain Eukaryota; kingdom Metazoa; phylum Chordata; order Testudines; family Emydidae; genus Trachemys; species Trachemys scripta. The sequence goes on along the minus strand of NC_048303.1, from coordinate 18,665,072 downwards.
ATTAATCGAAGTGCCCGCTATCATAGGGGCTCTGACATTGGAGGCACCTCAGTCTCTCCTTTTCTCGGTTTGTGGCACATAAACTAAATAGGTATTGAAACCTGAAATGCTTTAGTACAACTCAACTTACTGGGCAGACTATACAGGTTTCTGGGCGAAAACGATTAGCCTGCAAGATACAAGAGGTCAGACTAGATCTAATGGTCCCAGATGGTCTTTAATAATCATAATAAAAAATAAAACGATGAAATATACATCAATAGCTTGTACAGATCACCTAAGCATAGTTCCACAGAACTTATTACTCTGCCTGAAAGCCTATTGCCTGGCGTTGTTTATTGTTTTATTTGGATAATTTACTGTTTGATCCTTTAACTCTGTGTGGATTGGGCAGCGGGTTTTTCTTCCCTAAGGAAGGAGAGTTCCCTTTTGGAGTGTTGTGCACACCCACAGGAATCAGCACCTGTCTGTGGTCTGGTCTTTTCTACATTGATGTGCCATGCTACACCCTGGAAAGGTGAGCAAGAGAATCATGTGCTGATTTTGTTTAATTTATTTTCTCTTTGGGAGTTTGTTCCTGTTAGAAGTGGGAGTGGGACAGAGTAACCTCCCTGGTATCAAAGAGGCTGGCCTTCTTGTCTGCTCTCCCGTACATGGGCCTCTTCTGTGACTTTCAAGAAGGTTACTGGCCTAGGGGTTTAAGGATAGATTCCCCAGCTCCACCCCTCTACTGTATGGGGTCCATGTGGGTCTGCATTTCCCTTGGAGACCCCAACCTGGGATATCAGCAGGGGTCATTGGGATTGGGGAGGGAGGTGTTACAGAGTTGGCAGCAGGGGGAGGGAAGTGGGCCTGAAGAACCCTTATCGCACTTTGATGTTGGCAGCATCCATGCTGCATCTGACGCTCTTCCATGGCACGAAAGGAGCGGGAGGTGGTGGCTGAGCTCCACAGTCAAAGGCAGTGCTGCTGGTGCTGGCTATAGCGATGCAAGCACTATCTTCCATCTGGTGCGCTGCCCTTCTGGTTCTTTTTGTGTTGGGGGAGCATGGGGAGGGGACTAGGCCCAGACTGGGCTTGGGGAACTGCACTACACCCACAGAGATGCCCAGACTCCCCAAAGAGGCACTCAATAATGGGGAAGGAGGTAAATCAGGAGAGACAGACCTATCCTTTTGCTGGCCTAGCTTGCTCCCTGAAGCCTGCTGGACACCAGCCACTGCTAATGCCCCTGACTCAGTTTTGCTTCCGCTCTAAGTCCCCTATTGTTCCCAGCCCAAGGACATGGCTGGGAACTAGACAGTCTAACAATTTATTTTAATAATTCTTAGATTTGATATGAAGTTTGGAATCTCTCTCAAAGAAGCTCTGCAATTGGGAGGTCTGGCTGAGTCACCACCACTAGGGAAAGGCAGGTGGGGGGGGGGGGGGGGGAAAAAATCTCCTGAAGGGAGATTCAGGAGATCAGGTATTCACCTGTTGCCAGCAACTGGTAGAACTCATTTTGCCAACAAAAACAGGTTGCAGGCTGAAGGACTCATAATTGACTTGTGGATCTTAGCACAATGAAGAATTTATTACCCTTAACTGTTATCTACTAGGGATAGATATTTTTAAAATTGGAAGGCCCGAGTAACTAGCACAGAAGGATCATGAAACAACTAGCTGAGGAGATCTCTGGCCCATTGACATTAATTTTTAATAAGTCCTCAATACCAGAGAAATTCTAGAACACTGGAAAAATGCTAATGTTGTTCTAGTACACCTCTACCCCAATATAACGCTGTCCTCAGGGGCCAAAAAACAAACAAACAAAAAAAAAAAAAACAAACAAAAAAAAACCATCTTACCATGTTATAGGTGAAACCGCGTTAAATCGAACTTGCTTTGATCCGCTAGAGTGCGCAGCCCCTCCCCCCAGCACTACTTTACCATGTTATATTTGAATTCGTGTTATATCAGGTCACGTTACATCGGGGTAGAGGTGTATACAAAAAGGATAAGAAGATGGCCAGGATAACTGTAGTCTGGTTAGCTTGACATCAATCCCAGGCAAAATAATGGAAAAGCTGTCATGAGATCACTTGATAAAGAATTCAAGGATATGAATATAATTGATGTCAATCAACACAGCTTTATGGAAAATAGGTCTCGTCAAACAAACCTGATTTAATTCTTTGATGAGATTATAAGTTTGGCTGATAAAAATAACTGTGCAGGTGTAATATATTTAGACTTTGAAAGGCATCTGACTTAGCGCCTCATGACATTCTCTTTAAAAAAATTAGCAACGTACAATATCAAAGCATATTAAATAGATTAAGAACTGGCCAAGTGACAGTTCTCAAAGAAGTATTGTCAATGGGGAATCATTATAATCAAAAGAGGGTGTTTCTAGTGGTGTTCTGCAGGGGTCAGTATTAAGCCTAATGCTATTCAACGTTTTCATCAATGATCTGGAAGATAATATTAAAAAATAAAATCACTGCTGATAAAATTTGCAGATGATAAAGATTGACAGAAAAATAATAACGAGGACAGGAAAGTCATACAGACCCATTTGGATCACAAAGTAAGCTGAGCCCGTTCAAACGTTTTAATGCACCCAAATGTATAACTACATTTATGAATAAGGAGTGCAGACCATTCCTACAGAATCGGGGACTATATCCTAGAAGGCTCTGAGGGAGAACAATCTAAGGGGGCATACTGGAAAAAAAAAAAACAACAACTGAGCAAGCATGGTGGATTGATTTAGATCACCAATTTTAACCATAAATCAAAAAGTAGAACCTAGATTTAAACATTAATTTCAACAGCATTTTCATTTGTACTTATTTTCCTAAAGGAAGGCTGGTTCTCATTGGTTGCTAACTAGTGTAAATACAACATTTACACTAAATTTGGTACTTTTTGCTCACCAGGGAGGGTACACCTATACCTTATTTAAGCAATTATATAGCTTAAGTTATGTTTATTCAGATCTTTATTTTTATGTTTTTATTTTGTTAGAAAATGGTGAATGATGCATTTCTTTCCCCCCCGGTGATCCGTGTCAAGCTCTATTTGGATGGAAATTTAAATTCAATTAATGTCCCAAACCAGCGTTTTTATTAAGGTAGTTTTTATCCAATAAATATGCCAGATACATAAGAAAAAAGGTTTATCAAAATATGTTTTGCATTTAAAACAAACTGAATTATTTAAAAAGAAAGTATCTGTAGCTAATGAATTGAACTGATTGTTTCTGGTCACCATGACCTTCAAGATTTTAGTATTAGTAGATGTCATCCTTTCATCCTTGTTTTTATTCATATATTCCAAGAGGAAAACAAGCTTTCCTGCTTTTTGAACTCTCAATTGGTTTCCTAACTTTGAATGAACTAGTCATAGAACTGAATAGACTGAAATGAAGAAAAAATTCTCTCTGCATCTAAGAAGAAGCTACTGCTGTTAAAAGTTGGTTTAGAACTTCAACAAACTCTGCTTCCAGATATTTAGCTAGTGGCTTCTAACAGTTCAGTGGTTTGACTTAAAAAAAAAAAAAAAAAAACACACACGTGGCAGCTCCTTCGTTTTTTATTTATGTATTTAATTTAAATGGTTTGAATAGATTAGGAGAAGTTTAGGCCTTAATGTAAATGGTGAATTTCAGGGGTTTTTTTTTTTTTTTTTTAAACAAGCCTGTATACCTCTACCCCAATATAACGCTGTCCTCGGGAGCCAAAAAAAAAAAAAAAAAAAAAATCTTACTGCGTTATAAGTGAAACCACGTTATATCGAACTTGCTTTGATCCGCTGGAGTGCACAGCCCCACCCCCCCGATAGCGCTGCTTTACCGCGTTATATCCGAATTCTTGTTATATCAGGTCACGGTGTATTTCAGTTACATTTTTTAAAATCCCATTTTTATTTTTTTTTTTAAATATCGTTGATGCTTAATCCACCCCGACTCCCAGCGCAAAGTTGTGGCAGAAAGGGCTAAAGCAGCACAAATTTTTAATGGTGAGGGTGACTAATCCCTTGGTAATTTGTCTCAATGAAGTGGTGGATTCTCAATCTCTTGAGGTATTCAAATCAAGAGTGGATCCTCTTCTGGGACACTGGCTAAAGCACAACACAATCTATTGGGCTGAATATAGGGGTAACTGGGTGAAATTTAATGGCCTGTGATATACATGAGGTCAGACTAGATGATTTAATGGTCCCTTTCTGGCCATAAACTCTATGAATCTTCCTCGGACAATCCCAAAGTTGCAGTCACAAAAAAATGCCAATAAACATGGTCTATGGGACACTCTGGAATGAATCTGTATCAAAGTTTCTCCAACAATCACAATCTTATTCCAGAGTAATTTTGCCACGGCACCCCCGGGGTTGGGGCCAGGGGAGAGGCATTTCTCCCCACCATAGCCCTGCAGGCCCCTTACCTCTCCAGTCCAGGCCCCTGTGGCTGTATACCTGCGCAGCCCTTGATAGCCAGCTGCATGGCTGCGCAGCTTAGAGGGAACTTTCTACCTTTCTTTCATAGATTCCAAGACCACAAGGAACCATTGTGATCATCTAGTCTATTCTCCTGTAGAACACAGGCCAAGTACAGAGGCTCTCTCTTCTTGTAACTTTTTTTTAAAGCAACTCACATGGAAGCATAAAAGAATCTTATATACACACTGCCAGTTGGTCTTGCGGAAACTAGGATTTAAACGTATAATTTTGAAATCTGTTAGAATAGTTTGAACACCAACTAACACTGAAAAAAATTACCTAGTGTAGACAAGGAATTGTCTATTTTAACATGTGCTAAAGTGGGGGGCGTTAAAGCCAAGGTTTCTCCTTAGACTTTCCTCCTTGACATCTTAGCATATATTAATAGACACTGCTTGTCCACATTAGAATTTTCAAACTTAGTACCTGTTAGCTAACATGTTGGCTAACATGTTGGCTTTTACCTTATTTCAGACAAGGTCTTGGATCCGTCTCCCGACCTTATAGTGCAGGGGTAGGCAACCTATGGCGCGCGTGCCAAAGGCGGCACGCGAGCTGATTTTCAGTGGCACTCACACTGCCCAGGTCCTGGCCACCAGTCCGGGGGGCTCTGCATTTTAATTTAATTTTAAATGAAGTTTCTTAAACATTTTAAAAATCTTATTTTAGGGTTACCAT